>NW_016804196.1:2308549-2329484 GCF_001698545.2 Rhinopithecus bieti | reverse complement strand
CCCCCACCCCCTCCCCCACAAAGCCCCACCTCTTAATACCTTCACATTGGTGATTAGGTTTCAACATATGCATTTTGGAGAGACACAAACATTGAGACTGTAGCAGTGTGCATTGACTAAATTTTTGAACAGGCTTATGGTCAGGTTCATCAAACAAAAGTGATTCCTGAGAGAAAGGTTTCAATGAGGAGTACTATTATTCAGACTGCCTCTGCTACGGGAGGTCAGTTCCTTGAAGAATGAAGATGGTGAGTGCATTATAGGGCAGTAATCTATAGCCTTGTTTTGGTGGAAAATTGACTTCACATAAACCCTTCAATGTCTTAAAGTACAAGTGTATCTACCATTTAAAAATGAAACATTATAAAAACTTTCCAAACCTGCTTTAAGGGAAGCAGCTGTTTTGACTATAAACTTCAAACTTCACCTGAATAGGAGAGAGATTGATGTTTTCCTAGCACAGAAGCTTCCAGGTGGCTGAGTAAGTTTGAGCGGCGGCGGCCTGAGTGGTCTGCTCTGCGTGCCCAGCTGGCTGGGGCTGGTGTGTGGGCTTGGCAAGAGGTCTGGCACTCTGAGCAGACTTCATTGTTTAATGAGGTTTTATTTGAGATCCCTAGCATTGCTCTTCTTACATAGCACAGCCAAAACTGTCACCTCTACAAGTGAATAAGAAAATCGTCTTGGGTGGGTGCAGTGGCTCATGCCTATTATCCCATTGCTTTGGGAGGCTGACAGGGGATGATAGCTTGAGCCCAGGAGTTTAAGGCTGCAATGAACTGTGATCAGGCCACTGCACTCCAGCCTGGGCAACAGAGTGAGATCCTGTCTGTAAAAACAAACAAAAAACCCACCACCCACCAAAAAAATAAAATCATCTTAACCTCTGCACTTGTATAACAATCCTACAGTGGCACCAATGTTTTCAGCCCTCATGTCCACTTATGGCCCTCAGGAGGAACAGAAGGAATAAAATGAATGAAATAGGCTCTTTGTTAGTTGCCCTCCATAAATTGTTAATAACTGGGGCTAGTAGGTGAATAAATGCCTTTTTTTTTTTTTTTTTTTTAAAAAAGCCATTGTAAATATCTAAAGGTCATCAGAACCTTTTAAAACTAGGTTAAAATGCATTTTGCACCTTCCCTTGATAAATCAAGTTTCATCGCATCTTACTGCCCTCATTGGACATACAGGTTTTAAGCACATGTGACCTACCAACCCATGCTGTGGTTACACTTATTCTCTCATAAACCCCAGTCATTGGGTAGACACAAGATGAATAATTTGTTGGCCTGTTTGTGCTAGTGATTTCAAAAAGGAAGCTTGGCTTTTAGATAAAAAAAAATGCTACTGTAAATATTCTGCAGTCCTGAACATGTTTCTTACCCACAAACAATAATACCAACAAGCACATAAAACTCACCAGAGCCAGCGTGGCTTTTTCCACCAGATCGACATAATGGATGGTTTTCTTTTGCCAAGGTGAAGGATGGTGGTAAGGTATTGTTTTTATGATTTTCCAATAGTCTGTTACTCATAACTCCTCTCAAGTTTGTTGGTGTGAGATTTTATAAAAGATATTTGCTCATGAATTTGACTTTGGCTTTCATACAAAATGATTAGTATCATCTCTTTCTTTCTTTCTTTCTTTCTTTCTTTCTTTCTTTCTTTCTTTCTTTCTTTCTTTCTTTCTTTCTTTCCTTTCTTTCTTTCTCCCTCTCTCTCTCTTCCTCCCTCTCCCTCCCTCCCTCCCTCCCTTTTTTCTTTCTCTCTCTCCCTTTTTCTCTCTCTCTCTTTCTTTTCGCTCATTCTTCTTATCTGCTTATCTATTTATTTTTACTGTAGCAAAATACAAATAACATAAAATCGAGCATTTCAACCATTTTTAAGTATACAATTCAGTGGTGGTAAATACATTCACAATGTTGTACAACCATAACTTCCATCCATCTTCGTAACTCTTTTCATCTTGTAAAACTTAAACTCTATGTCCATTAAATAATAACTCCTCCTTCCCCATTCCCTGGCAGCCATGATTCTATTAATTCTTTCTGTTTTTATAATTTTGACTACTCTAAGTACCTCATGTAAGTGGAATAATATAGTATTTGCTTTTTGTGACTGGCTGATTTCACTGAACATAATGTCCTCAAAATTCATCCATGTTGTAATGTGTCAGAATTTCCTGCTGTTTTAAGGCTGAATAATGTTCAATTGTATGGACATACCATATTTTGCTTTGCCATTCATCTGTCTATGGGCATTTGGGTATTTTCCCACATTTTAGCTGTTGTAAATAATGTTGCTACAAACATGGGTGTAGAAATACTCATCGAGACCCTGCTTTCAATTTTTTGGGGTAAATACTCAGAGGTGGAATTGTTAGATGATAGGTTGATTTTATTTTTAATTTTTGAGGAACTGCCATACTGTTTTAAAACAACAGTTATTGCTATAGATTTTTAAACAATAGCCAACAATCCTGAAGAATGTTAATATCTAATTTAGTGATGCTTAAGTTGAGAAACCAGTGAAACTGACTAGAAACACACCACTGACCATAGTCATTTCTAATGAGAGATGGCTTTTCTGTAGGGTGTGCAGGAGTTGAAAAGAAAATAGTTTTCTCAGTCATTCAGCAACAGTTGTTCAGGTGCTCTTGGCACATACCTGGCATTCTAAAATCCTTCCCACAAAGCAGGTTATCAGATACCTGGCTAGCTCTGAACTTTAAAATGCAAGACACTTGGAAGGAAAACACATTTAAACCACTTCCATTCTGTAGAGTCAGGTTGCTGTGAATGGAGAGGTTACCAGAAAGAGTCATGAAACAGGATGATATGGTTTGGCTCTGTGCCTCCACCCAAATCTCATCTTGTAGCTCCCATAATTTCTCCATGTTGTGGGAGGGACCTGATAGGAGATGCTGGAATTATGGGGCTGTGTCTTTCCCTTGCTGTTCTTGTGATAGTGAATGGGTCTCCTGAGATCTGATGGTTTTAAAAATGGGAGTTTCTCTACACCAGCTCTCCCTTTGCCTGCTGCTATCCACATAAGATGTGACTTGCTCCTTCTTGCCTTCCACCATGATTGTGAGGCCTCCCCAGCCATGTGGAACTGTAAGTCCAATAAAACTCTTTCTTTTGTAAATTGCCCAGTCTCAGGTATGTCTTTATCAGCAGCACAAAAATAGACTAATACATGGGAAGAACAGAAACTCACTCATGAAGGTGCTCAATAGTCCAGCATTTGACTTTTTGCCATGAAGGAAGAGAAAGGCCAGAGAAGAGTCTCTTGCGGGTCCTAATTTTTGTGAAAACAAGTCTCCAGGGAAACAAAGCCCTTGTGACTACTGGCTTGGGTGTGACAGCTGCCAGCCTTGTTCCAGCAATGACAGGAGCCTCCAGAAGAGAAATGGGCCACTGGAGAACGCGAAAGAATGTGTTTTGCTTTTATGTCTGGTATGTGGTCAGCTGTCAATTAATAGAACTGTGCTGTGAGTTAGAAAACTAGGCCACAAAGGGGCTTTCAGGAAATGTTTATAATGTGGAATTATTCTGACACTCACTGTGATGGCTAGAAAATGGAACAATGGCGTGTTCATGACAAATTGTTCAGTAGGAAAAAATGTCATAAGCAGAATTGCTGGTTAAGAAAATAACAAAGTGAATATGATAAACTTGTGGTAAAAATACATGTGATCCCTTAATAAAACTCAGAGCTGAATTTAGTTTTGTGATTTGCTGTTAGATTCCTTGTGCTAGCTTTAAAGTGATACCTTTTAGTATAGCCCAGGGGTCAAATGCAACCCACCTCATGTTTTTGTAAATAAAGTTTTATTGGAACACAGTCATGTCCATTTGTTACATATCGTTAATGTCTGCTTTCTGTTAACAGTGGTAGAGTTGAGAAGTTGTAACAGATGCTATGTGGCACACAAAGCCTAAAATATTACCATCTGTCCCTGTACAAAGAGTGTATTGACCCATGTTCTACAACCTTGCCACTGAAAGCAGGATTAGTGATTCACTGGCATGTTGAAGTTTGAGACCAGTTCTTCACTTGTGGTTTCATGGAGAGGCTTAAGTGATTGCACTCCATGAAATTATACACACAATTCTGTTTTGTACAAATGTGTATTTTTCTGCATCTCTACCCACTCAGAAGTAGTGGGGTCTGTAAGCCTTATCACTTTCTCAGAGTGACTTGTAACCCCCAAAAGTTAAGAATCCCTAGCCTAGAAAGGGTGGCTTTGACTCAGTACAGGTTCATGTCTGAAATGATGGTTGGAAAGATCTTATTCTTCTACACCAAAAATAGATCCAGCTCAAGTTCATTTATTCATTATTCTTAAATAAAGAGTATAAATTTGCAGCACAGCACAGAGGTGGGCTATGTCATTTTGTAACTATTATTAATGGAGAAGGGACTATTTCATGAATATTGTCTCCTTGTGCCTTAATAACTAGTGTCATGTTATGTTGCAGGTCTGGAGATATTTATTACATGCCTCTCCCACCTTGATAAAGTGAAAACTCTCTCATGTCCAGAATTTTAGGACTTTGTAGTGACTTTTAATGGGAAACTAGAAATCACAGCTAGTTAGCTTGACAGTGTTATTAAACTTCCATCATGTATGGAACCCTGCAAGAATTTCTAAAAAGCAGAAGATGAAATCTGAAATGAACCGAGCCTGACTTCTGATCAGCTTCCCCGTGAACTGCTGCTCCGTGTGCCCCATGGGTCTTTCTCACCCCATGCCAGCCTCCTGCAGTAGGTGGTAGGAACCAGATAATTTATGTGTGGTTTTGTGTTACCCAGGTGGACAGATGCTTCTGGAGATGGAAGCTGGGGAGAGCAGTTAAGGGAGGAATAACAATGGTGCTTTTAGGAAGCTGCGGTTTCACAGGTAGGGAAGGGAAAAAGGCTCCGAAATGCAAAACTAGCCAAAGAGAACAGACCTTGCCACTTCCACAAACCTAGAAAGGTACATGCTACACTGTCTATCCGTTAGAGATTAATATAGGGAAAGATAGACTATTGCTATTAAAAACATACGTCCTTTTTGGATTTTTCAATGGGAGAATTCTCTAGAACAAATAGGTCCCTGGGTGCTAGGCCCTCATTCTAGGAGCTGGATTCTGGGAGCTGGAATGGAATTGTGCAAGGTTCAGGACTAGTTCTCAGGCTCCCTGGAACCCAGGGACTCCAAAAAATCCATCTGTGAAGCCACAAGCTAGAAGCATATGCACAGAGTGTGGCAAGGATGATGCAGTCAGATAGAACTAGGAGTTCCCAGACTAAAATGTGAAGAGAAGAAGGAGCACTTAGAGACAGAATACCCACCCCACCCCCATCCTCTGCCCTGTACCCACAGCCCCTTGGGGTTCTGGGTTATGAAGAAGAGACAGACCAGGATCCTAGGAGATTTTACAGATGTTGAGGCTTGCCTACTTTGTGGGAGCAAGACTTTGGACACTGTGGTCCATTCAGGCTGCTATAGCAAAATACCATAGACTGGGTGGCTTATCAACAACAAAACCTTATTTCTCACAATTCTGGAGGCTGGGAAATCCAAGATCAAGATACTGGCACATTCAGTGTCTGGTAAGAGCCCATTTCCTGGTCACACACAGTATTTTCTTGCTGTGTTCTTACATGAGGGAAAGAACAAATAAGCTCCCCTGGGCATTTAGGTTACATGTATTTCCTCGCCGTGCCCATGGGCATGCAGGGGAGTAGTGATACCCAGTGGCAGTGAGCACACCTGTTACCCAGGCCTTGGCTTCTAAGTGACATTTTTCACTAAAAGGAACCAGGGCTCCCTGGAGAAATGGCTGAATCTGGGCCTGGGGATGGGAAATACAAATTGAGCCTGAAATATTTTTTCATGTCACAAAGTAAGACAGTGCTCAAAGAATGATGGGGACATATCAAAAGCACACAGGAGCCAGCTTGGAGGTGGTTGCCCTGGCCAAGCACCTTGGCCTGAAACCTGAAACCTGGGACAGTTTCAGCATCAGAAAAAAATAGTGTAATAGATCATAACTCACTGAATAATATGAAATCTATGAGTGCATATCACTATAAATATATAGGAAATAAGTGAGAATGTTCTAACTTCACTAGAATGCCAACTAATAAATGTGGAAGAAAAGATGGGATTTAAAAAATCATTTGGCAATTATTACAGTTGTAATTAATTTAGGTGAGACATTTTTAAGAATGATAGATTAGTGGGCAAAAGTTGGATAAAGAATAGGATATTTACATAGTCAGGGTATTGCTCCACAAAATACTTCTTAAATGTAAAAAGAGGAGGAGAATCCAAGGAGGGACAGGGGATCAAAGTTACTACAACACAACCACCTGCTAGGATGGAGTGGGAACATTATGGCATTGCTTCTGTAATAGCTCCTCCTCTCCAAAATAAAAACAAAAACCAAGGCAAACCTGAATCCATTCATGAGAAGACATCACACAAACCCAAACTGAGGGATATTCTATGAAATATTAATAACTTCTGGAAATCTTTAAAACTGCCTATGTTATGAAAATCAAGGAAAGACTAGGAACTGTTGCAGATTGTGGAAGACTAAAGGATTATGACAAGTAAATGCAACCTGTGATCTTAGGCTCGATCCCTTTGCATTCTTGGAGGAACACTGGGTGAAATGTGGATGAGATCTGTGGTAGTGCACCAAAGTAGATTTCCTGATTTTAATGACCGTACTGCAGTTATGTAGAAAATACTTGGAGCATATGGGCATAACGGGACCTCAGGCCTGCAGCTTACTATCAAATCATTCAAGGAGGGAAAGTTATTAGTATTTTTTTTTTTTTTTGCCACAAAGTGGGATCTGATGGGTGAACATTATGTTTATTGAAGTTATAGAAGATGACGGCCAAGTTCAGCTTGGATTGGTGAAGTGTAAGGAAGGTGAGAGTGAATGGGCAGTTTCTAATATTGTCAGCAGAGAAGCAGGTTCTCACAGGGACAAGGAGGATGAGAGGGCAGGTGGGATGTGCTGTAGCCAATTTAGGGTCAAGAAGCATCAGCTGACAAAAGGAGGGAGTCAAGGAGTCAAGTCATGAGAAAAGGCTGGATGAAGACTGATAGATCTGAATGTGGAGGTGAACAGTGGAGGGAGGTGCATCAGTCTTTGTCAGCCCTCTAGTGCCATCCTGATAAACGGCAGCTCTTCCTTCTCTTCCCGGCCGTGAATGTTAGTGCTCTCTGGGGACCGTCTGTGGCTATCTATAGATGCTTTGGGACCAAGTTGGGGGGTTGCCAGGGACTTCAGAGGAATGATGACTGTTCGTTCTAGAAAAGGAGGTTGGTTTAAGCTCACACTGAGGTCCATTTCATTGAATCTTCGTTCTTCGAGATTCATTTCTGCTAATGTTAATGGAAATTTGGCTGGCTGGAAGTACAGATCCAAAATGGGAGGATGTGAGTACGACTCCTCTGTCTCTGGTTACAGGGCTGATCTCTGGAGTCTTTTATGATTGCTACTTTGGTCCCTTGAACATGCCAAAGCAAATGAAAAGCCAAAAGAGGAGTCTGAAATTGAATTAGGATTGTTTGTGTTTCATATTAATTCAATTCACCAAAGGATATGAATGCCTAGTATGTGCTTTGGATGCTGCAGTTTACAAAGATAATGAACATGTGTTTCTTGCTCTACAGGAAACAAAGTCCGATGGGGGTGAGAATGGTGAATGAACAAGTAATTATCATGCAGCATGGGAATTGTGTAATAGAGACTGATAAAGGCTGAGGGTTTGGGAGGGAAGGAACCTCTACTTTTGTGTGTGGGGGCGGGAAGCCTTCAAGTCAGAGGAACCATGTGTGTGTTTCTTTAAAGACTGGCACAGAGGCAAGACTGACGTCAGAGGTTGAAGTGTGTGGAGCCTTGGTGAAGATGGGAGGGCAGGAGATGAGGCCTAGGTTTTGTTGGATCCAGATCCCCAGGACCTTGTGGGCCATCCTTGCAAAGTCTGAAGGGAAGAGTGCATGTGGGTGCTGTGAGCCAGGAACTCTGCTAGACACTTTGTCTGCGCAAAATAGAAATTATATCAAGAACAGCACTAAGTTAGGAAGCGTTATTTTTGTGGATCCTCACACAAGTTGTTTAAAGGGCTATTGGCAGCTTTTCTAGAAGCACAAGAGGCTTGCTGTCCCTGTTTTGAGGCTTTCTCCTATCAAGAATCTTAGAAGTAAAAGGAACAGGTGGAATGGAGATCTGTGTGAGGGATTTTGTTATATGGGGATGCAGGTAAGTCCATAGTAATTAAAAAAATACTTTGAAAAATGTAAAATATGCAGAAATGTGGAGAGACTGGTACAAAGTCAGCAGTCTTAACATTTCATCTCATTTGCAGACATCATGACCCTTTACCCTGGAATACTTCCAGTAAATATCTCCTGATAATAAAGACATTCTCTTACATAATCGCACCATTATCACACCTAAGAAATTCACATTAATTCAATAATATCATCTAATATGCAGTTCATATTTTAAAATGCCTTGTATCACTGTGGGCATTTTCCCCACTCAATCGTGGATCTCATTGTGGTTCGTGAATAAAATTTGGTTTCCATCTTCTTAGTCTCTTAAAATCTAGAACAATCTCTTTGCTTTTTGTTTTCCTTTCCATGACATTGACAGTTTTGAGGACCCAGGACTAGTCCTACATGTCTCATCATCCCTGTCATGACTGGATGCAAGACGAACATTTAGGCCTGATACCTCATAAGGGATGTTGCCTTCTTCCCATTGCATCACCTTGGGAAGCAAGATGTCAGCTCTTCCATTATTGAGGGTGCTAAAGTTGATCTTCGGTTAAGGTGATATCTGTAAAGATAACTCTCTTTATCATTTAATAAGCAATCTGTGAGCTGATACTTTCAGATATGTAAATATCCTGTCTTTCAAAACCTTTAATCCAGTGATTTTAGCATCTATTGATGATTATGCCTAAATTGGTCATTACATTGGAGATGCTAAAATGGTGACTTTCAAAAAGTTTAGTCAATCGTAATCCCCCCTCTATTCCTGCCTTTCTCTCCCCTTCTTTTTCTGTATGTTTCCCTCTTTGAATGTTACTATGGAGTCAAGGATTTTTTTTAAATTCAATGTCTTATAAAACATTACCATCTGTCTTAGCTAGCTTGGGCTGCCCTAACAAAACAACATTGACTGGGTGGGTTAAACAAGCATTTATTTCTCATAGTTCTGCAACTGGGAAGTCTAAGATCAAGGTGCTGACCATGGTCAGATTCAGGTGGGAATCTTCTTTCTGGTTTGCAGACAGCCACTTTCTTGCTGTATCCTTACTTGGCAGGAGAGAGAGAGGGTGCTGATCTTTTCTTCTTCTTTTAAGGGCACTAATCCCATCTTGGGGCCTTACCCTCATGACCTCATCTAACCTAATTACCTCCCGAAGGCCCCACCTCCAAATGTCATCACATTGGGGGTTAGGGTTTCAACATGTGAATTTTGGGGGGACACAGACATTCCGTCTATAGCACCTTTTTTTTTTTTTCTTTTTAATATTCAGATGTTTCCAAATTTGGCCACTCCATTGTGAGCTGGCTCCTGGGGCTTTTTGACATGTCCCCATGTCCCCACTTGATGGCACAAAAGGACATTCCAGGCTCACTTTGTATTTTCCCTTCCCCAGACCTGGAATCAACCATTTCTCCAAGGATGTCAGCTTCTTTTTAGTGAGAAATGCTATTTAGACACCAAGATCTAGGAACTAAGTGTGCTCATTGTTACTGGACTGTCACTGTTTCTAGGCCTTTCAGTTGACAAGGCTTAGAAATTTATGTATTATTTTAAATCATGGGCATAATCTGTTGGTTCCAATTTAAATTTAATGTAACTATGTTCCTTCTCACCTTCTCCTATTCTAAAATTTTTGTCTCTCCTTTCACAGTGAGAAAGCCTTGGCCTTGTTTTCTGACAATATTAATCTAGTTGCTTATTTGTTTTAGCATATGGTCTATGCAAAATAGTTTCAGAATTACTACTATACTAGTCTCAATACCAATACCAACAACTAACCAACTAGGTAAAGTTCAAGACTGCTTTATAGTTATTGTTGTTACAGAATGTACCCCACTAAAGGCGTATAGAGTGCTTATATTCAAAAGAGATTTGAATGTGGTTCTATTGTTGAGTTGAATCCAGTTTACTTGTTTCTGTTTGTATTTAATTTTAGGGTTTGATTTTGTTCATCCTTTTTAATTTATTATGTTTGATATGTAATATATTTACATGGATCAAAAGTCAAAAATTCAAAAAAGGCATATTGAGAGAGGTCTCCCATGCCTTTCCTCTCTGTTCCCACCTGCCTCCTTATTTGTGACCCTTTCCTTTAATTGATTTGTCCTTTCTGTGTTTATTTTTGTAAAAATAAACAAATATATATTCTCACTCTTTCACCTTGAAATAAGGTGAACTCTTTCATGTAACAATATAACCTGGCTCCTATTCCAAAGCCATTCATAAACATCTTTCTCATTCTTGTTTTACAAACACATACTACTCCATCAGGTGGAGAGACATAGTTTAGTCAGATTCCTATGGATTGGAATTTAGAATTTTTTCCTATTGCAAATAATGGTGAAATGAATTACCTTGTAAATACGCTGTTTTGTACTATGGAGCTGTATTTTCAGAATGAATATTTACAAATGGAATTGCGGGGTCAAACGTTAAATCATATATAGCTCTATTGGATAATGCCACATTCCCCTGCTACCATTTTGTCTTCCCATTTAGCAATGTTTGAGAGTGCCTATTTTGGGGCAAATTGTTAGAACCCTTTTTAGTTGGAGTGAGGAATTATCAGTGACTCTCAACCCTCAATTGGCATCAGAATCACCCAGGGAACCTTGCCGTTTTGCAGATCTTTGCAGTGGGACCTTACCCCAGACACTGATTTATCAGGTTTTCTGTGGACATTATGAAGCATGGATTCAGATTATTTTGTGGAAGTACTAGTTTAACATCTAAGTTTAGTTACCTACCTAGTAACTCTTTCTTTTAACTAACCATTCTGCGAGGAGATATAATAAAAGCATACTGATTATGTATGAATCTTACTATACTCATGATTTCTGAATTGCCTGCAAATACTGGTAGCCAGATATGCCTAATTTTTTAAAAAAAATGCCTAATTTCAGTTAGTTTTCACCCCTTCTACAAGCATTTATTGAGCACTTACTGAGTGCCAGTCATTGCCTAGGTACTGCAGAAAGAATACAAGCCAGACCAGATCCCTGTCCTTGGGGTCTTCTTTGTAGCCAAGGGAGATGAAGGTAAATAAAGGTCAATAGAGTCCATCAGGCTGGGCGCGGTGGCTCAAGCCTGTAATCCCAGCACTTTGGGAGGCCGAGACGGGCGGATCACGAGGTCAGGAGATCGAGACCATCCTGGCTAACACGGTGAAACCCCGTCTCTACTAAAATACAAAACTAGCCGGGCGAGGTGGCGGGCGCCTGTAGTCCCAGCTACTTGGGAGGCTGAGGCAGGAGAATGGCGTAAACCCGGGAGGTGGAGCTTGCAGTGAGCTGAGATCTGGCCACTGCACTCCAGTCCGGGCGACAGAGTGAGACTCCGCCTCAAAAAAAAAAAAAAAAAAAATAGAGTCCATCAGTTGGCTAGATGCTGGGTGTGTGTGTAGGTTCCTGCCCTTTAAGGAACTCACTTTTCAGTGTGGGAGACACAAGGACACAGAATATGATCATTCTAGAAAGGGGTCCTAGGAGAACATAGAAGTGGTGTCTAAGCCAGCTGGTGGGGAATGGGAAGGCTTCTTGGAGGAGGTGATAGACATTTGAGCTGAAAGCAATGTACCTTTCTCATCTGTAAGCCATTCTTTCTCTTGGCTTGGGATGCTGTCCTTCTCTTTTTTGGTTCCAGGCCAAAAGGACAGCATCCCAAGCTAAGAGAAAGAATGGCTTAGAGATGAGAAATGCACGTTGCTTTTTGAGATGTGCAAGTGACTCAGAATTGCTGGAGTGTGGGATTCAAGCCAGGACATAACAAAAATAAGATTGAACAACTAACCAGGGGTCATATCTTTTGCTCCAGAGTCTGGTCATATCTTTTGCTCCACCTACTATTTAAGCATAGTAGGTGCTTAATAAAGCACTGGATGGTTGATTGAGTGAATGACGACTTGCTGATTTGTGGAAAAGAGCAGTTTTGCATTAGATTTTTGCTAACCACACATAATTAAAGGAGTTGGTGTTCTTAGCGTATCTGATATTTTATCGTGTGGATAAAACATGTTTTTTTTTTTCTAAAAAGCCCAAATGGCAACCAGATTATGAAAGTAGCTATAATTGAGAGAGGTCACCTGAGGTGATATATCACCCCATTCTAGATCTATGGACAGAAAGAAAAATCTCTTCAAATTGTTGTCACAATGCTTTTGTCTCTTTATCTGCTTACTATAATCCAGCTTCAGGGATGGATGACATTTTTAAAATGCATAGTCCCTTTGGCCCTGAGAGCTCTTGTAATGTTTCCCATCAACCAAAGAACAACAAACAGATGAGCCTAACAGGCGGCCCTCGTGTTCAGTTATGTTAGCCCTAGAATCACTTCCTCAGGAAATCGTGTTTGTGTGTGTCTGTGGTTCTGTGGTTTCATTGATATTCCATTAGGGGGAAACGCAGAGGAGTTTCGACAATTAAAACAATCATTTGAAGGACAGCAGTTCTTGGTGGAAGCTGGAATTGGATTTGCAGCTGTGGCAGTGGGGCATTGTGAATCACCTTAAACTTGGATTTCTTTGAGGCTTTGCTACCTCTCCCTTCTTTCTAATGTAGGTTAAATTTGACCGTGTTTTATTTTAAGTGACTCAATAACTTGATAGTATTAGAGAATTATTTTCTGAAATAGACTGGCTGTCTCAATAAGCCAATTTATTCTGATTCTTGAGAGCTGCATCAGCTAATGGTTTGTGAGAAAAATCTATCTTCATTTCAATCTGTACTCGTTGTTTCACTGCTAGTATTGCTGCATCTCCAGGAAAGGCATCAGAATATGCATAAAGCAAGGAAATAATAGTTTTCTCTGTTGGTAGAAGTCAGTGAATTTTCGTAGAGACACAGGCTGAGGAGTGGAAGAAAGCACGCTGCCATCCCTTAACTGGCACAGTGACTGAATTAATATATGCCTTACAATTTCTTCTGCTTTGATAAATATCTTGAATTAAGCAGATATAGATTTTCCATGTTATAGGTACTCATAAAATGGGAACAGACTGACAAAAGCCATAGCAATATCCCTGTGTGGAGTGAAGGTCATGATATGCCGAGTGGCAAGATGTATTATCATCTAATTACTATTTGGTGATTGAAACCATGTTCTTTGTATCTGGCAAGACCTAGTAATACAGGTGGGCTCTAAACACAGGGTGGCTTTTAAAATCCTGTCAATTTTATTTGCTGGCCCAGAAGATTCTTGTAAGGATTTTCTGCCTGTAAAATGCATGCCTGTTAAATGAGGCTGTTTTTTAAATTCATAGGTAGAATTAAATATTCTACCTATGGGTAATTAAAATATTTTGGGTAATTAAAAAATATTAACTGATTGATTTTAGATACTTTTCATGACTATTCTGAGAAAGATAAGTTATTGAGAATATTTTCACAAAGAAAATGAAAGCTGAAACTCAAGAAGTTATTTGTGGATTAAACAGGCTTAATTCTACAGGGTATGCATAGCTATTTGGGAAATATTTTGTCTTACTGAATTAGGATAGCAGTTTTACCAAGTGAAACTTAATTACTTTAACTAAAATGACTAGCTTAGGACAAATAAATATTTTATATTGTAAAATAGACATTTTATTTTAAAGTAGTTTTAGTTAAATAGTACATACATACATGTGCACTTAAAACAAAAACGAAAATCCATATACTGTGAATAACAGCAGTATAGACTTTCCTACTTGTGCACATCTGAAATGCTTTAGAATGAATTCACCCCAATCAAAAATATATCCTTTTGCATTGGTAGAAATTACTATTAAGTGTTGATCATTATCGATTAATTCAGATGTTTAATGGCTCTCAACAGTTTACAAATATGACTTGAATATTTTACTTCCTCTAAAATTGAATACATTTGATGTTATGAAGGACAATTGTAACGACTGTAACAAAACCAGTTCAAGGCTTAGGAACTGTGTCTCGTAGTTTCAAGAAAATGAATTGGATTTTATTTGGCCTGTATGTGTGAGTATGATTATAGATCATGACACACTCCCCTACACACACCCACACCCCCCAACACATAATACCATATTTATAATAATATTTACATTTTAAATAAGTTACATAATTTTTTAAAATGTTCTGGAAGTAAATCGTTTCTTTTTTTCTTTTTTTCTTTTTTTTTGGGACAGAACCTGGCTCTCACCCAGCTGGAGTGCAGTGGCCCAGTGTTGGCTCACTGCAAGCTCCGTCTCCCAGGTTCAGGCCATTCTTCTGCCTCAGCCTCCCAATTAGCTGGGACTACAGGTGCCCGCTACCATGCCCAGCTAATTTATTTGTATTTTTATTAGAGACGGGGTTTCATGATGTTATCCAGGATGGTCTGGATCTCCTGACCTGGTGATCCGCCCACCTCGGCCTCAGAAAGTTCTGGGATTACAGGCGTGAGCCACCGTGCCCAGCCAAATTGTTTCTTATTGATGACAGGACTCTAAGTTTTTACCATTTGACAGGACAGTTTTTAAAATAGAAGTCATTAACATGTAAAATTTTAATTAAATGGATTATTGTTTTCTATCTGACATAGAAATTGTATTTACAGTGGTTTTTGTTTGTTTGTTTGTTTTGCTTTGAGGGTAGTTAGTGACAGTAGGAGGTGAGCATTGTGTTCTAAATTGCTTATTTTTTTTCTTACATCTTAAATACTTTGTGCATAGTCTTGGATATAAAAGTGTGAATAATCCATAACCTCACATTTCAGTTCCTGGATCCTTAGAAAGTTGAATATTCTTATTACGGAGATAATGAGGGAGACAGTAAGAGCAGGACGCATTTTCATCCTGGTGTTATTGAATACATTAGTGCCCAGTGTGTGCCATCTACTGTGCTGGGCAAGCTTTCATTAGTCTGTAAAATGTGTCCACTCAGAGAGGAGGAAGGCACTCAAGCTAAATAAGCAGCAAAGGGAAAGATGATGAATCTGAGCTTTTCCCCTGGCTGATTCTGTAATCACAGCCCAGGGTTTAGAGCGGGAGGGATTTACAAGACGAGAAGTGGCTGTGGACTAGAGACAGTGGTGATCTGAGGACCTAAAGACCAGCTCCAGCCTGGCGCACAGAACCCCTTGTAAGTACTTAGCTGCAGCTTTTCAAAGATGAGAAGAATTTGAGTGCTGTTAAGGTTTAATCTCTATAAACATAAATATTTGTGATTCATAGTCTCTTCCATATCCTTTGTTTCTTTCTAGAAGGCCTATTAATGGAAATACCTATTTCTTTATTGTCTAGTAATAGACCTGGTGAAATATAACTTCATATAAATAAAAGTATAGGGTAAAGCTAGTTTCCCAATAGTTGTCTAAATTACACATACAAGTCCAGACTTTGCTAGTTACAAAATCTCAAGGTGCAGGAGAGTATTGGCCATCTCTGTAACCTTCAGATACCACTCTCTTTGCTGAACTTTGTCACAGCTGTGCCCCTCAGAAATGCTTCCTCCATCCAGTTGCCTCACTGGGAAATCAGGGATCTTTTCTATACTCCTCCCTTACTCTCAGGTCTCTGTACTTGAAGCCAGTCTCCAAGCCTTCTTCCTCCTCCTTCATCCCTACCTTCATTCCAGCCTTGCCCCTCTCTCCTTTAGTTTAGCCTCTGCCAATTCATGTCTCACTGTACTGCCAGAGTGGCTTAAAAAGAAAAAATAATACACAATCAAATATTACTCAGCCATAAAAAGGAAATTCCAATACATGTTACAACGTGGGTGGACCTTGAAAACATGCTTAATGAAATAAGCCAGACAAATATTAGGACACTGGTCGAAGGACAAATGGTGTACAGTCCCACTCTTAAGAGGTACCTGGAACAGGCAAATTCGTAGAGCCAGAAAAGTGACAGGTTAGCAGGGGCTAGGGGCGGGAGAAACGGGGAGCGGTTGTTGAATGAGTATGGAGTTCTGTCTGGGATGGTAAAAAAGCTCTGGAAAGGGCCGAGCACTGTGACTCACGCCTGTAATCCCAGCAATTTGGGAGGATAAAGTGGGTGGATCACTTGAGGTCAGGAGTTCGAGACCAGCCTGGCCAAATAGCAAGACCCCCCATCTCAATATACAAAAAATTAGCCAGGCACGGTGGTGCGTGCCTGTAGTCCCAGCTACTCGGGAGGCTGAGGCAGGAGAATGGCGTGAACCCAGGAGGCGGAGCTTGCAATGAGCCAAGATCACACCATTGCACTCCAGCCTGGGCGACAGAGTAAGACTCTGTCTCAAAAAAAAAAAAAAAAGAAAAAGCACTCTGGAAATAGATGAGGATGGCAACACATGATGGTGACTTAAAGCCATCAAATTATACACTTTCAAATGGCTAAAAGAGTAAGAATATTAATAGCAATAATAACACAGTTATAACAGTTACGCTTGCCCTCCTGAAGTCTTCACAAGCCCCACAGCCTACAAGACAAAACCCAGATTACAGAATAGGAGGGGACTGACCTTTCTCTTCCATTCCTCAGATTCTCACTTCTCACAACATAAGAACTTCTGCTTCCAGCTCGTCCTGGAGGCCTGGCCTTTCTCAGCACCCCTTGCTTTGGATTGGAAGAGGAGGGGAAAGGTTTGGATGGCATCCTGCCCCTTCTCCCCTCTTCACTCACCTTCAACTGCCCTACGATGTCTCTCACTCTTTCTCTCTCTCCACCATATCTCTCTCTCTCCCTCCCCCAATCTCTCTCTCTCCCTCCCCCAATATCTCTCTCTCTCCTTCTCTCTCTCTCCCTGGGCCTTGTTTTTTTGCTCTCTGCTTCTGCTGCCCCCTAGTGACCTGGCCCATCCCGGCTGCAGGGACAGCCGCTCTGGTCCTTGGGACCACCCCTGCTTTAGAGCGCTGGGGCCAGCAGAGTGGACCTTAACCCCCATCTGGGTCTGTGCCTCCTCTGGCCGAGCTGATTAGTCATCCTGAGAACTGTCACACCGCACACCGCACACCGCTGGGCAGGCCAGTCCTCCAGGCTGTGCCCTGCGTCTCCTTCCCGCCTCCCCTTATGGTGATATTTGCTGTGAGAAGAGCTAAACCACCTGCCGTGTGCCGCCCTACATGCTCAACATGTATGAATGCATGTTAATCTTAACAACTCTGTTGCAGGGGGATTTGACTTACTGGAGGGCCCAGGCTCTGGTTCCTGCCCGTAACCACCCCAGGCACTGCCTCCCTTCGTCTTGGTCTCTGTGCCTTTGTGTCTTCTGAGTCCTCACCCTTGAAATTGAAATATTTTTTTCTTGAAAAATCCTTCCTGGCTGCCCCAGACAGACATAAATTCTCCTTCTTCCAGTTCAACCTGATACTTCCACGTGAAGCCCAATCACACGACTGCAGTTTCTTCATGTTGAGCACGGCTGTCTGTATTCCCCACCGGCCTTAGCAGGAGAGGATCCTATCTTTTTCTCTTTAGATTCCACAAACCTAGAGTAGTACCTTATACTCAATATGTATTTGAATATGTCTGTGTTAATAGTTGTATTTGTTACTCTATGGCTTTCTCTGGGAAATACAAATATGAAGTTGGATGAAAACTTTGTTTCTAAAAGCACACTAAAGTACCCTGAGAATATCACCACTTTTTTTTTTTCCCTAAACCAATACCTATGGATTGGGTTTTAAATACACAAATTTGCCAGTGAAATGGTGTACATCTGTAGTCCCAGCTACTCCGGAGGCTGGGGTGGAAGGATCACTTGAGGCCAGGAATTGGTGGCTGCAGTGAGCTATGATTGTGTCCCTGCACTCCACCGTGGGCAGCATGGCAAGGTCCCGTCTCTACAAAAAAATGTTTTTTGGAAAAGTAGCTGGGCATGGTGGTGTGCATCTGTAGTCTCCGCTACTCAGGAAGATAAGGCAGGAAGATTGCTGGAGGCCAGGAGTTCAAGGATGCAATGAGCTATGATCGTGCTTATGAATAGTCACTGTACTGGCTTGGGCAACATGGCAAGACCCCGTCTCTTAAAAAAGAAAGGAAGGAAGAAGAAAACACAAATTCAAATTCTTTGGAAAGCAGAGCAGTGATCATTAGTGGCAGAGATAGGGGTAGATGGATGAACTGCATGAGGCACGAGGGAAACTTTTGGGGTGGAGGAAATATCTTGATTGGCATAGTGGTTACACAGGTGAGTACATTTGTCAAAACTGGTTGAACTGTACACTGAAAATATGTGCATTTTATTGCTGATACATTTTGCCTTAAAATAAATTTAAGAAAGCAAGAGGAGAAATCTGTTTTTTTTTTTTTGTTTAGGTTAGAAAAGGTGGATTAATGATGGATGGTGTTGGGTTGCACCGCTGTTCCATATCTAGTTTCAAGGTTTGTACTTTTTTCTTTCCTTGTTACCTTGCCTAAATGGAAAATCAACCCTCATTGAGTTACTGCAGCTGGAAGTAAGAAAAAGCAGAAGTAATGAGCAGACTGACAGCTGACTCCCTGTAGTGCTTAATTTTAGTACCAATGCCTTTAGGAATTCTTTGCAACTTCAGTGTAAGGCTTAACTCGCGCGATGAATCATCAATATTGAGGGTAGGTAGAGAAATTGCAGCAATAAACACTCTGTGCTCAAAGAAAATAATGTTATGAATGGCTTTTGAATAGACTTATTTAAAGAGATATCTATAAAACCCACTGGGCTTTTACTTTACCATTCTTTCCAAATGTTCATATAGAATGTTCTCTGGGTAATTTGAGGAAATTTAAAGAAATACATATTTTTTAATGTGTGAAAGTAAATGAGTCTTAACAATTAGGTAGGTTTTTGTTGTTGTTGTTGTTTGTTTTTTCATTGAGCCAAGATTTTCCCTCTATGCATCTCCTTCCAGTCTTAGGGTACCTCAAATTAATGAAGCTCTACTCATCATAAATCTTACGTGTTCTTTAGTATTTTGAAGGAATACTGAATGTGTTTGGGCAATTTATTCAATGTCCCTTCTTGATTGTCAAGGTGAACCACCATACGCTACTGCTGTGTAGAGTGAGATTAACCTGGCCAAATCGAAATTTAGTCAGCTGTTTTGTAGCCTGCTATAGCTATGCAAGGGAACATGGGAATTATGGCCAAAGTTCAGACTATAAGGAGGATTTATCATCATGTCTTTGTGAAGTTTCATCAAATAAGGAATTAGCTTTAATCTGGAGCTATTATTATGACTTTTGGTATCATTGCACATATTGTTGAAATAATAGATCCCTGTTTCAAAGGATGAAGAAAGCTTGGACCCCTTCCTATATGTTCTCAATAATGGCAAATAATGGCCATTGTTTATGTTCTTTGCTCAGCTCTTTCTGGTTGTCTGAAAACAGTTACTTAAAAACAAAGTTGCATCTGTAAGCCTTATTGTCTCCAAAATAGAATGCACAATAATTTTGAAACTATTTTGCATTCTGGAGCTTGACAGAAAACTCAGGTAAGGTAACCACTGTTAGAGCAACAAGCTGATTTCCAGGTAGGTGTCTCCAGAGTAATATACTAAATTTAGGAGAATCAGGAAAGGGCTAATGGACAATGGTATAGATCTGAGGTCAACAAATAATAGCCTGTTTTTATAAATGCAGTTTTATTAGAACTGTTGGGGAGGAAAAGTTCTTGTCCTAGGCTCAGTGTCACGGACATGCAAATGAAAGTAACCGAAAACATGTAAAGAGAATAAAAAGTTTATATATGCATACAACATGTGCCCAGATGAATGTAAGGATTACATACCTAACTTAGTAGGGGAAAGGGACGGGGGTGAGAAAGGCCTCTATGGGAAGAACAAATAGGTATCTTTAGGAAAGACAAATGGGTTTTTAGGAGTTCAAGCGGGAGATAAGAATGTTTGTGATTTGTGATAAGATGTGTGTTTGCATGTGTGAGTGGTTTTTCTGTCTTCTTTGTGGCCGTGAAACTACCCTGGAGAGGGGATTTATGGTGGATTTCTCTTGGTTTCTCTCCTGGAAATAGACCTGCCCTAAAGAGGGAATTTATGGCAGTTCTCATTTCTCAGAATTTTCTGCTTTTGGTTAGATAAGGGATGTTCCACAAGTCTTCTTTCTGCATCTATTGAGTCTCATATGCCTCCAGCTTAAAATAGTCTTTATGCCAACTCTGGGGTTTCCATTGGGTCCCCACAGAACACAGCCGTGCTCATTCCTTGAGATACTGTCTGTGACTGCTTTCACACTTGGATGGCAGCGTTCAGTATCTGTGAAAGACACTGTAGGGTCTGCAAGCCTAGAAGCTGGATACACTACCTGCCCATTTCCAGGAAAAGGTTGTGGGTCCCTGACATAGATAAAATATAATGGGAAAATATTTTTGAAAGCCAACAAATTGACTTAAGGTTTCAATTTGTTCTGGAATTTGTGGTTGGTAAAATAAATTAAGAATATCTCTGATGGTGAGTGATGATGAGCATTTTTTCATGTGTCTGTTGGCTGTATGAATATCTTCTTTTGAGAAATGTCTGTTCATATCCTTTCCCCACTTTTTGATGTGGTTGTTTGTTTTTTTCTCGTATATTTGTTTGAGTTCTTTGTAGATTCTGGATATTAGCCCTTTGTCAGATGAGTAGGTTGCAAAAATTTTCTCCCATTCTGTAGGTTGCCTGTTCACTCTGATGGTAGTTTCTTTTGCTGTGCAAAAGCTCTTTAGTTTAATTAGATCCCATTTGTCAATTTT
>NW_016804196.1:2188594-2307051 GCF_001698545.2 Rhinopithecus bieti | reverse complement strand
GGGGGAGGAGGGAGGGATTGCATTGGGGAGTTATACATGATATAAATGATGAATTGATGGGTGCTGACGAGTTGATGGGTGCAGCACACCAACATGGCATAAGTATACATATGTAACAAACCTGCACGTTATGCACATGTACCCTAGAACTTAAAGTATAATAAAAAAAAAAAAAATTAAGAATAGGGAACACGTGTAGTTCATTTTATTAAAATGTAAATTTGTACATAGTAACTTTGGGCCTTCGGGGGCCCTGTATGTCTTGGACATGAAGAGTAGGGGCACTGGAGGGCTGTAGCAGAGAGAAGCCTTTGCTCTCCAAGGGAGCCTAGCTACTTGGAGGCCCTTGCAGCCCCTAAGGCACAACTCTCAGCCCTCAAACCCTTCACCTCCAGTGATGACTTTGTGTGCTTCCCTGGTCTGTGGCTGCCTCCAGACCTTAAGTTACCATCTTAATATCTTGCATCTCTTGAGGTTTGTGGTTGGAGTCTGCCTGTATGATGCTGACAGGGTCAGTTGTGATGTTTAATCAAATAGAGGAAATGCCACTGTCCTTCCCCTGAGTTTTCTTCTCTCTCCAGTATCTCCAGAGTGGAAAGAACAATGGGCCAGCTTGTAGGCTCCTTAAATGCCAAATGTGCTTTCTGGCTCTGACAGGCAATGATAGTTCTGTTTAATGTTTCTGCTTAATCCCTACGTATGATCAATTGGACGTACAGGCTCAGTTGAAGTAGAGTCTCCTTCCAGTGTTCTGCCTACCCTTCTCTCCTTCCCGTGGTTCTCTTTGTACGGTTCTTTCCTTTTGGTTGTACATCCAGGCTCCTTGAGGGTAGGACTCTTGTTTGCCATGGCAACCCCAGTGCCTTGAATAGTACACTAGGTGAGTTCACAATAAACATCTGCTTACTCACCACTATGTGCTTTGCAGCCGTTCAGCTGCTGGTAAGACTTAGTAGGATTTTTGTTTTTCCATCTCTTTGGCTTTCCCTGTGTGCTTGATTTGTCAGTTTTTCAACTCTATTCAGAATTCTAGCAGTCAGGGTAATTGATCATCTTTATTTGCTCTACCTGTCTGTCTGTCTGTCTGTCGGCATCTTTTATCACTTCCTCTTTCCAGGGAGCCTGGGGATCTCCTGACAGTCTTTTATAGCTCTTTCCTTCTTTAATGACCATGAGCAACTTTTTCTTGACTGTCACTGAGTGATCAGAGCAAATGAAGATAAAGCCATGTGTTTGATGAATGCCAGTGCTAACCTTGGCTTCCTGCATAAGCCAGAAAACTGTGCAACTTCTTTTCAAGGTAGAATTGGGAACCCCTTCATCCGGTAACAAGTTTGGGTAATAGGAATATCTTTCTTCATCTGGGAAGGATACTGATTAGACTTGAAGGAGTTTTTCTTTTTCAGTTGCTAAAAAATTGAAGTTGCAGCATTTTCTGTTAGGGTATGGGCTCTAGCTAGATGCATTCATTAAGCTGAAGGCATAAAGGGAGAACTTTCTAAGTAGTTTATATGCCCACTCCCCCATCTCACATAAATGTGCATTCTTGCCAGATCACTAACAGATAATATTTGTAAATCATCTGTCAGGGATGAGAAGCATAGAATAAGTGGCCTGGTAGTACTGCCATGTGGTTGGAAACCGAGCAGTGTTTTCAGCAATCATTTAGGTCACAATATTTTTACTAGAAGGTGCTTTAGGGGACCATCTAGTCCAGAGTCCTCATTTGTCAGGGGAGGAAATAGGAGGTTCATCTAGAGGTTATTTGCTTAAGGTAACCTATCTACATGAGGACAGAATAAGAGCTAGAATCCTTATCTCCTGATTCCTAATAGTAATGATTGGCAGATGTCCACACAAAAACCAGTAGTTATCATCACTCATTGCAATAATGACATGTGGCTTTAATTCCTAAAAATGTCTAGATTCCAATATACTTTGATTTTTAAATATGCATCACCAAACCATGGAGGGGTCAAATTCATTCATTGTTTGTTAATTTGATGTAAATGAAATGCACCCAGGGCTGGGTAAATACCTCTCTGGTGACCGTGGAGCTTGATGAGTTGAGTTTTGTAGTGACAGAATTGGCACTTGCCCTAGCAGAGTCCCCTGGCACAGGATGCCTTTGGCTCCATGGCACATGCAGACAGGGACAGCACCTAGGCTGCAGCCAGGCCAATTGGGCCCACACTTTTCCTAGTGGGCTGTGCTGGCAGGGCCAGGCCTTCAGTTGTGTGGTGATTTCCTGGGGTGACCTTGGCCTTCTAGATGGTGTGCTGCTTTTGTCTGGGTCAGCCACTAGTGTTCTCTCTGTCCCATCCTGCCTGCCTCTGCCACCTTGGCCAGATGGCCTCCAGCACTGTCAGCATCCCCTGCCCTATTCCCTGTTTAAATATTTAAACATCTTAAATAACCAAAAGGCCGGGCGGGGTGACTCATGCCTGTAATCCCAGCACTTTGGGAGGCTAAGGCAGGCAGATCACTTGAAGTCAGGAGTTCGAGACCAGGCTGGCCAATATGACAAAACCCCATTTCTACTAAAAATACAAAAAAAATTAGCTGGGCATGGTGGTGCACACCTGTAATCCCAGCTACTCAGGAGGCTGAGGCAGGAGAATAGCTTGAACCGAGGAAGCAGAGGTTGCGGTGAGCCGAGATTGCACCACTGCATTCCAGCCTGAGTGAGTGAGAGTCCGTCTCAAAAAAACAAAAAACATGTTTAAATGACAATTTTCACTTTCTGGATTCTTTGCTTCATCAAATACAGCAAAACCAGGATGCTCATAGGAGGAAACTGTGCAAATACTAGAGCTCGAGCCAATGGAATTCTCAGTTGAGATTTGTCAGAGTCCTGCTCCGTTAAAATAATGACTGTAGTTACATCAGTTGGACTATGCATGTGTGCAGCAGTTGTGCCCTGGAAGGATTGCTCTTTGCTACCAGAGGACAAAAAGTCAATGACACATCTGTCACCGGGCATTCCCATTCTTGCCACTAATTGGAGTGTTTGCTAAGATCCAATATAACTAAGTGGCTGGCAAGCCAGCTGAAATACCAGATGAAATGGAATTGTGATTATTTTGTTTAATCCCATTTCAAATATTTATATTTTATTGAAGATTTAAGAAGATGGCCTGTATCAGAAAGATGTGCTATTTCAATAGGAAAAGAAAAGCAACGTAGTGCCTAGTTTAATCTCTGCATCTGAGTTTTTTCCCAACACAACCATTGAATTTAAGGTCCTCATAGAGACTATCAACTGGAACGCTTCAAGGTCAGCCAGATGTAATCAATATCAGATCAGTCCACAATTCCACAGAGAGGCTTCATAATTAAACCCACTGTCGCAGAATGTATGAAGGTTCTTAAGAGTGTAAGCAGAGTAAAACGATCTGGATTATCTACTTGACTGGCTTTTTTTGTCCTTGGGCTCATATGCCTGGACTTCTAAAAGCAACTGGGATTATAAAAATTCAATGTTGGAGAGCTTTGCTATTTTACCACCTACCAAATGAATGGGCGCACTTTGTCACACCCATACCTTTTCAAAAGATGAATAAAATTATTTATAGTTTTTAAAAAGAAATTTTATTTTGTGAAAGTAAATCGTTATTGTAAAGGACTTTCAAAAGTACCCAATATCTATGGCTTCAAAATAACAACAGCAACAACAACACAAAGACCCCCTTTGTTTATCTGTGTATTGTTCAATTAATATTATTTATGTAACTAGATACTGTTTTATGAGGTTATGTTTGAAATAAGTTCTATCTTGGGAGCCATCCGTTTTTTGAGAATGCCATCCCTGAGCTACTGTTCTTCTCTTTGTGGTCTGTTTTTCTCTTTGATCTTGACTTTAAGTTATTTTCAAATAAATTGTGGTGGCATTTAAAAATTGTTCTCATATATTTTCTTATATACTTATGCATTCTACTGAAGTACTCTTTCCCTTTAAATCTTAATGAGTATTTTATTGGAGTATCATATCCTGCTCTTCCTGTAAGGAAAACAAGGCCAAACACAGGTCTCTGAAGCAGCAGTCCCCAGCCTTTTTGGCACGAGGGATGGGTTTTGTGGAAGACAATTTTTCCACAGGATGGATGGGTAGGGAGCCATGATTTCAGGATGAAACTGTTCCACCTCAGATCATCAGGCATTAGTTACATCCTCATAAGGAGTGTGCAACCTAGATATCTCACATATGAAGTTCACAATACGGTTCATGCTCCTATGAGAATCTAATGCCATCGCTGATCTGATGGGAGGTGGAGCTCAGGCGGGGATTATCTCTCACCAGCTGCCCACCTTCTGCTGTGTAGCCCGGCTCCTTACAGGTCGTAGACTGGTACCGCTTGGTGGCCTGGGGGTTGGAGACCCCTGCCCTAAAGTAATCACTGATATGTGTTTATTGTAACACACTTGATGGGGAACTCTGAATTTCTTTTCTGGTCTACATGGACTTTGTTTCCATTTTTTCTTCTATAGTTGATGCACATCTTTAGACTTTATGATGAAAGGGGGAAAGTGATTCATCATTAGCTTCACTCCATAGCCTCATAAATTTCCTTCTCTTTACCTAACGAATCATCATCATTACTAATTATGCTCCAGAAAATAAACTGGAATGCAGTACAGGCTGGCTTCCTGTAAAACAAATCAGTGCATAAATCAGAGAGGCTGCTGTCAAAATGGCTTAAGTGGCTGAGCATGGAAAATAGGAACTTTTTCCCATTCTGTTTTTGTGTTCAGCTTGAATTGTAAGGCCTAGAACTTACTTGGATAGAGTTGGAAATTGAATAGGATAATCTAATTTTAAGGAAGCTTAACACAAATTAAGAGAACATTACTTGGAACATAAATTTATGAATAAAATTGCATATTGGTTTTGTTGACAAATGATGGTGCGTAGGTCTTGGGGCAGGGCCAGGAAGAACACTTGCATGCCTCCTCCCAGGCTGTTCCAAGTGGCAGCTCTTTGATAGCCAGGAAGTGCCTCTGGGCAGATCTGTGCCTCAGCGCAGAGCACTAGACTGAGTGGAGAGGAAGTGGAGAACAAGCACTGTCCTCTCTGAACCTTTCACTGTGTGGAAGTATGTGGATCCCCTGAGCTCGCTTGACCTTCAACCACAGCTTCCATCATCCCTGCTTGGCTAGGGAGAAAGCAGCCTCAGAGAAGGTAAATGACTTTGGTCTGGTGTCACAGCTGGTTAGTGACAGAGCTAGGCTTAGAGCCCAAGGTTCTTTGAGTCCCAAATGTCAGTTCTTCCCACTCTGCTGAGCTGCTTCCCACATTGTTATGTAGAAGTTAAGGCAAATAGTATGGAAGGAAAGAAGGTTAATAAGTAAATCGGTGGTCACTGTTTTGATAGGATGTCATGAAACATTTTTGTCCCCAACCTCATTTACAATTGAGGGTGGTTGTCCTGGGTGCAATTGTTAAGGAAAAGTCTCTCCAAATTCATAAAATTGCAGGAGTCTGTAAAATTTTATACCCTGCCTCATTTTATTGTTTCTACCCACCCGTAGCTCAGCGTGATCAATCCTTCCCAGCAGGCACAGCCACATCTCCGTAGAGTCAATTACAGTCTCACCTGATCTCTGTCTGCGCACTTTAACCTGGAGAGAGATAGAAAAGGATTCACCAACAAACCCTGTATTTTGTTTTAAGAAAAAAAAATGTATTACCTTGGATATAAAATTATAGAATAATTTTATCCTACTCTCTTTGATTCTTTTTTTTTTTTTTTTTTTTTTTTTGTGAGATGGCATCTCACTGTCATTCAGGCTGGAGTGCAGTGGTGCAATGTTGCCTCACTGTGGTCTCCACCTCCCGGGTTTAAGCGATTCTCCTGCCTCAGCCTCCTGAGTAGCTGGGATTACAGATGTACACCACCACACCCAGCTAATTTTTTTTATTTTTAGTAAAGACAGCATCTCACTATGTTGGCCAGGCTGGTCTTGAACTCCTGGCCTCAAGTGATCTGCCTGCCTTGGCCCCCCAAAGTTCTGGGATTACAGATGTGAGCTACTGTGCCTGACCTTCTCTTTGACTCTTTAATATCTTCCTGATTAATTTAAATACCTTCCCCAGCACCTCCAATGGAATATGGCCCGAACAGAACTCATTGTATTTCTCTTCGTGATCCCTATTTCTCATAATGACACTACCTTCCTCTAAGGGCTTCATTTTTGACTTCTTTCCCTGTACAACCTCATTGTAATACCCTGAAAGATCCTGCTGGAATTCTGTGAACCTCTTCACACATCTCATCATTCCATGCTAATCATCACTGTTCACTTTAGCTACTCATTAACTCTGGCCTAATGTTGTGATAGCCTCCCAATAGGTCTTTCCAGTCTTCCCTTGAATGAATTGTTCTGCTACTCTTAACCTTTCTGGTGTCTTCCCATTGCTCACTCCTGAATCCTTGGCCTGGCACTGGGGGCTGCCCATGGTCCGCAGTCTGAGGCCTATGCCTAACTAAGCTCATTTCTCCCCTCCCTGTGTGATCTGCTATCCCTGGTTGGGTCTGGGGAGAGTGCTTGCAGGTTCTCTGAGAGTTTTATTTCTTTAAAATTAGGCATCTGTATCAGAGACTGTTAAGGGCTAAACCGATCAAAATCTTAGAGAAGACTTCTGTAAGTTGCTCTAGTATTAGAAACAATCCTCTAGCCAGTGTCCCACATAGAGTAGGAAATAATTCTGTAATCACTCAACCTTCTTTCCTTTGCTCATGCTGATTCCATAACACCAAATCTCCTGATTTTATGTGTCTAATTCCATAATCCAGAGTTTTCACTAAACTCTCCCTGATTCCTTCGGCTCCCTTAGAGTACCTTGTATTTACCTTACAATTGTCTAAGTACTTAGCACTCCCATCTCTAGGCCAGGACTTTCTTATGGGCAATGACAAGATCTTAGTTACAAGGGACAAAAAGAAACATCAAGCTTGACACATAGCAGATATTCAATGAAAATTTGAATGAATAAATGAATGAAACAAGAAAATACATTCATGTGTTCCTTCTTACCTAAGTTTAAGTTATTTTCAGGTAGAATCTGGGTCTGATTTATATCCTACAGTATTTAGCATTGTGCTTTGTGCATAATAGATATTCCATAAATATTTTTTGAGTTAGTGGATAGCTGTGTAGTTGATCCTGATATGAACTTTCTGAATGCTACATTATTGTATTTCACTTTCGGTAACTTAAGTGCTTTTAATATAGCTAATATATTTTATGTTAAAGTATGTTGATCTTTTGATTGCTACTAGTTTTTAACAGTGGTTATTTTTGTCTTTGAACTGGTTTTTTTTTCGTTATTGTTTTGTTTTGTTTGAGACAGGGTCTCACTCTGTCATCCAGGCTGGAGTGCAGTGGTGCAAACACGGCTCATTGCAGCCTCAACCTTCCGGGCTCTGGTGGTCCTCCCACCTCAGCCTACTGGGTAGCTGGGACTAGAGGCACATGCCACCATGGCTGCCTAGTTTTTGTATTTTTTGTAGAGATAGGGTTTCACCATGTTGCCCAGGCTGGTCTGGAACTCCTGAGCTCAAATGATTCCCCTTCCTCAGCCTTCCAAAATGCTGGGATTGCAGGTGTGAGCCCCCATGTCGGTCAGGTTGGCTTTTGCTGCATTCTTAATTTTGATTGTTAACACATTATGTATCATGGGTGGAGGTGCTTTCTTACTTTCACAAAGGAAATTAGAAAGAAAAAAGAAGAGTTACTTTTAAGAAAAATTTGAAGGAGCTTATCTATTTGTTATAGCTCCCATCTCTAGGTGTTGGTGGGGTTCTAGGACTAGCAATTTTTTCTGCAATAGTGGTTGAGTAGTTCTTTCTAGAGTCATCATGGCTCCATCCAGGGACACATAATTTGCATGCTTTCAATGGGAAACTGAGTCAGGCAGCCTTTATTGAAATGCCAGTGGAGCATTAGAGGGCATTCCCAAACTTCAGTGAAGTTGAACTAAGTTTCTCTGCCTCCCTTCCGTACCGGGATGCTAACAGATTTTTTGTTTGTTTGTTTTTGTTTTTGCTTGTTTGTTTTTTACAATGAGGGATGCTTGCCAGTCTTCCCTGACAACCTTTAACTATAGAATATTTGATTTCAATTAGTAAATTAGTGGTTCAGTCATCTCTCTATCTGAGGGCATTGGTTCCAGGACCCCCATGTATACCAAAACCTGCAAATACTCAAGGCCTACAGTTGGTGCTATAAAACCCAAGAATATGAAAAGACAGCCCTTAGTATACAGGGACTTTGCATCCTGAGAACGCTGTATTTTAGATGTCATTTGGTCGCAGATGCAGAACCCACTCATAGAAAGGGCTGACTGTATCTATTCAAAAAATTCGTACTTAAGTGGATCCGTGTGGTTCAAACCTGTGTTGTTCAAGGGTCAATTATACTTGCTTTTAGTCATGCTACTTGGTACACGCCTAAGTAGTAATGAAACAAAAAGAACTGACTGGAAAATGTCAGTGATGCCTTTGTGATGAACGTGCCTTTGTGATCCACACTGCCTTAAGGTTCACTGCTGCTTTTGGTTTTGTTGCTGTTTGGGGATTTTTTGTTTTGTTCTCTTCAAATGGTTTGGTGGGAAAGATGAAAGATGCCTTCACGTGCTTCTTCTGTAGTGTCACTTTAATTCTCTGTGAAGAGGAACAGTCCTAACCCATATATGTAAACTGAGCAAGCTAGTTATACCTAGGTTTGTGAAGTTGCCTAAATCTTGCAATTAAGACTTACAAGTGGGTAAATAGAGTCAGGAAAAAAGGTCAGAGGATCTAAGGAGAGAAATTTACTTCTAGGAAATGCTATGAACTTATTGGAAGCAGGAGAGTTTCTCCAGTATATTTTAGAAGGATGACCCAGAGTTTGCTGAAATGTACAAAACAGAAACAAAATACTCTCTCTTTATGAAATGCGGAGGCATCATCTACACCTATTGGAGGTGTTCATTTTTTTAGAAATGAACGAAGTATTTGCCATGACATGCTCTTGGAGACAACTTTCATTTACCTTTCACTGGGCGTTATGGGAATCCTGGAGTCTCAAGAGTGGTACATTTTTAGACTTTTGGCCCAGTGTCAAGTCTTTTGAGCAATGGTATAAATCCATTAGATATGTTGACATCTCAACTTCTTTGAAATGATTAAGATTGTTTGCATTGTTTGTCTCTCTCAGAAATGAACACACCTGTGAGTACTGGATGCCTGTGAGCTCGCCATCACCCGCACTGCAAAGACACAGGGCGGCAGCCTCTGAGAAGCAGCTCCTTCCCCTTCACCTTGGCCTTGCCCTTCCGGCTCACAGTCCACCATGGAGACGCTGTCCCAGGACTCTCTGCTGGAATGTCAGATCTGTTTCAATTACTACAGCCCCCGGCGCAGGCCCAAGTTGCTGGACTGCAAGCACACCTGCTGTTCAGTGTGCCTCCAGCAGATGAGGACCAGCCAGAAGGACGTGCGGTGCCCCTGGTGCCGCGGTGTCACCAAGCTGCCCCCCGGCTTCTCCGTGTCACAGCTCCCCGATGACCCAGAGGTCCTGGCTGTCATCGCCATTCCACACACTTCCGAACACACCCCGGTCTTCATCAAACTTCCCAGCAATGGGTGCTACATGCTGCCCCTGCCCATCTCCAAGGAGCGTGCGCTGCTGCCCGGAGACATGGGCTGCCGCCTGCTGCCCGGGAGCCAGCAGAAGTCCGTCACCGTGGTGACCATCCCTGCTGAACAGCAGCCTCTGCAAGGTGGGGCTCCCCAGGAGGCAGCAGAGGAGGAGCAGGACAGGCGGGGCGTGGTGAAAAGCTCCACCTGGTCAGGGGTGTGCACTGTCATCTTGGTGGCTTGCGTCCTGGTCTTCCTCCTCGGCATCGTGCTCCACAACATGTCTTGCATTTCTAAGCGCTTCACTGTGATATCCTGTGGCTGAACAGGGCTGCAGGGAAGTCTCTTGTGGGTGCCAACTTAGGAGTTGAGCAAGTTGATGATGAGATTCCGATGAGAAGGTGGGGGGGCGACACTGACCATTTGGTGCTGAGCGCTGGCCTCTGCATTGCCTCTTGATTACCCCAAAACAGACACAAAGGGCAGAAGGTGAGGTCTCAACAAGATACCAAGTGAATTGTTCTGAGTGTTGATGGCAACAGCTTGGAAGATGATTGCATGCATCCTCATAATCATGTATTCAATGGACTGTAATTTATGATTTTTCAAAATCATGTTACGAGATAGACATATTCTACTTAGACGTGAAACTGTACAAGTGCGTACAATGTGACCTTCTCTAAATGTGGTAGATTCAAACAAAGATGCTATGTAGACAAGTAGAATTAAACCTGCAAATCCGTGTAAAAATTCAGTGAAGACATGCACTGCTGGCTTCTTTACTTTTATTTTCTTTTATTGAAACCCAGTCTTCATTTAGTTGCTAACGCTTTTATATGTTTTGAATGGCACCAAAACAAAATAAGTCAAAATGGACAGTCATTTTTTTTTGGAGAAAATATTTGAACAAGTGTCTCCGATGTGTTGTGTTTTGTCATGAACCTTCATTTTCTTCACTTGTAATTAGAACTCGCTACGTGTTTATGAAACTGAAAGCTCAACAGGGGAGCAATAAACCGAGAAATCATGAGAAATGTCTAATCCCACAGGAAACCTGTATGCCAATTTTTCTCAAGCCATCTCACAAAACAAGAATTTCAAATGTAAATACTGTGTATTTGTGTGTGTATGTATGTGTGTCTACTTTGATTTACCTCAGGTGTTCGAGTCTTTGCTGAAGAATCCTGGATTAAGACTTAATTGGGCATGAATAAGTCCGGTCTCTGAAGCGGTGGCCACTTTGTGGACATCTTGACCCAGCAGGGAGTCTCCTGCCCGTCCCCTGCAGCACTCACCCCTCATCTGTGTACTGAAGTCCTGCCTTTTGTAAGAGGCAAATGGAGAGTAACAGAAGAGTGTCTTTTCTCCTGGTTTTGGAGTCTTGTGCTGGCCATGAGTGTTGTGACTGACGGCCAACCCTGGCGGGCATTTTAATAGATGGTCTGTGATTCTTTTTTGAAAGATGCTCTTCCACAAGAGTTAAGCCAGTTAGAATTCCAGTTTCCTCTTGTTGATATAAGAGGGAAGATCTCCTGCATTTTAACAGTTTTTACAGAGAAAAGTGGCAAGGTAAACTAACAGCTCAAATTCCCAATATAAGTGGACCAGTTCCTCATAAACTGTCTAATATTCTTAAATGTGTAATGATCTATAGATGCTCATGAAGAAAGATCTGCCAGAAGTGAGTGATAAATTCCTATCCCTGGGTGCATGTGCATTCAGAAATTAGCTGTGAGCTTTACAGCTCTCATCTAACTTCTTTTAAGGAATTCATGAAGCAAGTGGTATGTGACAAGGACTCTACATATAAATGTAACTGTTTTTATGTTCCACTGAATCCCTGAAAATGGTGAGGAGGGTGGGGGGAAGTGAAGGAAAGACAAGCAGGGCTAATTCCAAAAAGCAAGCCTAGAAAATAGCCCTGTGAGGTCAAGACAATTTAATTTATTTACATGCTACCTGTTATTTTCAAGCAGCACAAAATATGCATATAAAAGTGATGGAATTAATGTGAAATAAAACAAAAATATAATGACTACAATACCAAGCTAATACCGCTAATTGGCATGAGAATTTCAACATAAAATTATGAGCTATGATTTTTCAAATTTGTCATAAAACCTTTAGGAAATGTATTTGAAAGCTCAAAATAGAAATTAGGTTAAAATGCCATTTTATTGTGTAAGCTCTTGGGCATTATACAACAAATAATCTAGGATTTATTTGGTATTAATAATTTAGGTATCATATTAGCTGAGTACTATCCTCTATTACATAACATAATATACTGTTGGGTTAGTGTCAATTTCTCAAACTCTCCCAGGCTGCTGTAATGCATGTCTGACCTAATTTCTATTTCTCTTGGAGGAAAATACACACACACACACACACACACACACACACACACACACCACAGAAATGTTGCATTAAGAATGCTACATTTCAAATAGACTTTACCCTTGCAATTTTAAGCTATGCCATATTCAGATTAATTTTGTGAGTGATATCTGCATATGTTTCTGTACAGTATGAAATGACTGACTCTGTAGTGTAGTACGTGATAGAGTTCTACTTGTTAAAGTAGGTTAGATATAGACACTAATGTGTGTAATGATAGTGTCCTGTGTTTCTTAGTGCAAATCTGTAAAAATGTCCATAGAACTTTTACTTAAAAACGATCCTGTGCTAGAGCTGCCATTAAGCATACAAAATTAATCGGCTGTATGATGGATTCTTGTTAAATTTAACAATAACAACCCAAATCAGATTATTAATTTTTTTTTTTGCGAGTCTTACTGACCTAAGAAACATTGTTTAAATTGTTTAAATGGATTCTACCTGCAGTTATTTGTGTACCTGTTTGTTGGGGTGTGCATTCTTGTGTGTGTGTGTGTGTGAGAGAGAGAGAGAGATCGAGAGAGAGTGAGAATCTCAGTCTGCCAGATAGAATTTTATAGGCTTAGTGATGTTTTAATGTTGCTTGACATCCCATTGCTGTGGCCTCTTCTGGAATTTACCAGTGACCCTTACCAAACACATCTACCCATGTGACCAAAGTCCACTGACACAAGAGGCCAGAATTCATACTTGCACATTAATGAAAAGTCACAACTGGAAAGCACAGAAAGTTAGAGGTGAAAGCAGCCTCCGGTGGCTTCATTTTGTAGATGAGTCCATTTTGTAATTCTGCAGACAAGGGGGGATATGAACTTTGCACTGCAGTGTCTTCTTGTTCCATCCTAGGTCTGTCTACATCTCTATCTGGCTATCATCCTTTCTAGGGTTGATGAATACCCTTTATTGAGTCAACTACTGCTTTAAAGGGTTTGTTTTGTAGGTTTATGTACTCATTTTAGTTAGCATCTACCTCTCTGGGAAAATGAAAGGAGGGTTGACTTAGGGATGAGTATAGATGTTGAAAGACAACTATCAAACCATGTGGTTTGAGTTTTTAAAATTGTAAAACATTGGTGTCCAAACCTCCCACCCTACTTGTATGTAAAGGACAGTGAGTGTTGTGTAAATAGTAAACTATAAGAAGCATGAATTTTCATCTTTATTAATGATCTTGAAATAAGTAAGAGAATGCTTAATATGTTAAGTAGAGCCAAGAATGCTACTAAGAAGCATTGTCTTTGGAAAAATTTTGTATAATGACTTGGGGCATAAATTGTGATGAAAAGGCAACTCGGTTTTCGGTTCCAGTCATACTTAGTGATCAGAAAGCTGTAAGATATTTTCTTTAAAAATAGAATTAAGTTTAATTTTTTGCATGGCTTACAGATTGGGTCCCTTGAAGGTTAAACCATGTGATGGTATAACCCGTGAGATCTTCTAGATGGGCTCTGTTCAATAGGGCTTTCTGTGATGATGGAAATGCTGGAAAACCTGTGCCATCTGGTATAGTAGCCACCAGCTACAGTGACTTTTATGCAGTTAAAATGGGGTTACTACAAGGTAAGAACTGGATTTCACATTTTATTTAATTTTAATTAGCTGAAATACAAATAGCCGTATGTGTCTAGTGGTTGCCATATTGAACAATGCAGTTCTGGGTGATTGTGCTTGGAGAGCTAGCATCAAGGTATTAATGGAGTAACGGTGAGGCTAAGAAAAGAGTTTGTGGGCTAGGAACATGCAGTTGGAAAAAGGCAAAAAATTCCTTTCTGGGCTTAAAAGTGTAAAATAATTGTTGCCCTTTGGAACTGTTGCTTATAGACTTTAGACCAAGGAATGATCAGTGAAGCTTAAAGAGTGCTTTATCAAGCCACTTTTCTGGGATCATTAGTTGCATGTGAACCTGTTGTCCAAAAATAGTAGTTAGACAGTAGCTGTAAAACGTTTGACTTGCAAGCTATGCATGACCCGTACTGTGAAATTGGGTCTTGTGGCCAAAAAGTAATGTTACGGGGGAAAAAAAACCTAATGAAATCCCTGTTCACTTCCAATATCTTATCCAAACTTCATTGCTGTATTAGTAAGGTGCCAATGTAAGAGCAAGCATGCTTTGCAGTGTTCAGACTGGTTTTGTTTGCCCTTGAAGGCCAGCTTGTCATTGTATTTGGTGTGGGCATATGTGGGCATCATTTTTCAGATGCCAGACTAAAATGTAGATACTATTTTTAGAATGAGATTTGACATTGTTTTAGTCACTTTCTTTTTTAAGCAAAAATTTCAGTTATCACTGAGAGCTGAAGATTTGAAGCTTTGCACAAAAGCACTTCTTTTAACAGTAAAAGTATTGTCCACGAAATTTAAAGACTTGAAGCTTACTAAAGCTACAAGAATTACTTTTAGCTAAATGAAAGGAAGCAGAAAATTCAGTTTGAGATATATTTTCCTATAAAGACCTGATTCTTACTGATAATCTGGTATTTATTCCAGTCTAGATTTTGATTTGAAGAGTTCCCATCCCTTTATTTGAAAACTTACGTTGTTTCAAAATTGGTTAGTCTACTTTTCACTGTTTTCCAAATGGAATATATACAAAATGCATTTACTTCATTTTAGCAGAAATAGGTTGTTTTGTTTTTTGGGTTTTTTTCCTAGAACTCATCCATGGGCAAGACTTTCCTTCTTAGCTTGCCTTTAAAAATCATTTATTTTATTTTATTTTATGCCAAGATAGTATCTTTCTTTAGCCTTAAGAGGAAGATAGAAGTTCAAAAGTTATCAGTGCAAGAGGAGTGATACACAAAAGACTTCAATTTCTATCTTTTCTCAGAAAAATGATGCTGCCCACAGGTCAGCATTTCGTTTCAGCATAAGAAGTGTCGGGCAGTCAGTCTGTCATCCCTGACCTAGATAGAGAAGCTGTTCCTTGACATTTCCATCATTCTCAGTAAATTGTCACCCACATGGTAATTCTTACCAAAACAGAAACTACTGAGAAGAATAAGGTAGTCAAGATAATTCAGTAGCTGTTTTGAAAGTAATAGTCTATTTCAAAAGCAATGATGTTCAGTTGCCGAATTTTGTTCAACATGAGACACTTATTTATATATTTATTTATTTATTTATGAGATGGAGTTTCACTCTTGTTGCCCAGGCCAGAGTGCAATGGTGTGATCTCAGCTCACTGCAACCTCCGCCTCCCAGGTTCAAGCTATTCTCCTGCCTCAGCCTCCCGAGTAGCTGGGATTACAGGCATGCGCCACCATGCCCGGCTAATTTTGTATTATTTTAAGTAGAGACAGGGTTTCTCCATGTTGGTCAGGCTGGTCTCCAACTTCTGACCTCTGGTAATCTGCCTGCCTCGGCCTCCCAAAGTTCTGGGATTACAGGTGTGAGCCACCACACCCAGCCGACATGAAACACTTCTAAAAGATAAGTGGAAATTCAAGCCATTGATTTTTCTGACACAGCTGACTTACTACACACACACACACCACGATTTAGCTGTAATTGGAGTTAAAAATCAAGTAAAATCTGTTATTAGTCATGTTTTCCAGTTCGTGAGTTATACAAGATTGGATTAGATGTTAATTTCTTAACTATTGCTATGGGCTGCATACATTACGTCAAACTACCTTTGGGAGTGTCCATATAAACACTTGAAACTTTTCAAATATATGAAGAGGTAGGTTTTACTGTATACATTTTATTGGAAAGCCGTTGATCATTAAAGAACATAAGCAGGTGGGGCATTTAATTTCTTCCAAATACCTTATTTTTGGATCTGCTCAAGTGGTTAGGGCAAGTGCACCATTATTCCTGAACCCCTGCAATTTGGGTTCCCATTTTTCTGCACAAATTTTCTTGTTCAGTCGAGCCAATGACTTTTTTTTTTTTCAGAATTCACTGCCTGGGGTATCCCACTATATATATCTCACCTATGATGTAGTGGTGCTTGAAACACTCATCTCATTAGCTAGATTTTATTATTCTAATCCAAGGTTTTTTATATTATTCATACTATGATATTTTTAGGGACAATCAGTAATATTTGGGGCAGAGTACTGAGGGACCTCTTGAAGTCTGCAACAGCATGCATTTTCTTTGTTTTTCTGGGAGTGCTTCCCTGTAGCTGTCTTTGTTCTAGAACACTGCTCTAAATTTATTGCCATGGGATGTAGGGCTAGTAGCCCATGGGAAAGTCTTCTGTAATCTCCTTGGGGTGTGAGTTATTGGGTTATTCTAACAGGAGTTTTCCAAAGGGATGGTCCATTTTTAATTCAACATTTGCTTTTTGAAGATCCAGAAGTAGACAGTTGGATATAATAGTGGTAGAAGAGCATGGGCTGTAAACAGAAGGAAACAGAGATGACAAATGCCTCTTAAAGGGGATCTAGTTGATACCTCTGTTAAATAGTGGCAGAACACAGGAGCTGGTACCTTACACTGTGCTTTAGGAAAATTCTATGAAGATTTCATTTACAAATCCTCATGGGATTTTCTGGGTTGAGGGACAACGCAACTATTAAGTAGAGGGAGAGGGAGAAGGAGAGGGAGAGGGAAAAGGAGAGGGAGAGGGAGAGGGAGTGGGAGAGAGAGAGGGAGAGGTGAAGCATTGGGTCTGTGTCAAGGGACAGGCAGATATACCCAGAGAGGGAAAAAAATACTTAATAAAGGAAGAGTATAGCTGCAAAACAAGATATATAGGAGCTGAAGCAGACATGGCAGAAACCAGCTGGAGAAAGCACAGGACAACTAGGACAATTTAGTTAAGCACAATCTGTCATTCCAGTATGGACTACCAAGTTCAATTCAGGATGCTTCAGTTGAAGACACATGGGGTAATGTGCTCAGCCAATGAGGGTCCAAGGAGGCCCCGTTTTTCCTATCACCCTATCCTATGCTCGTGGTTTGGATCGTTAGCACACTAGGCAATTTCAGAGCCTGCTCTAGAGTTGGTTGCCACGTCAGTACAGACAGACTCTAGAATCCTCTTAACCATGGAATGCAAGGCCTATTCCTGTGGATCTATCCTGACTTGATTATGTCAGTACTGTTGGGAAAATGAGTTCAAGAATATTTCAGTTTATATATACTGGTTGCTGTCATATATTTTTTTCATTTCACCACTTGTTTGTGTTTGCCTCACTCAACAGTCATAGGTGTGGAAGCTGGTTTCAGCTTGGGACTGTTACAAACTCCCAACACAAGCCATCTAGCTGCAGCCCAGGGTTTCTCCCACCCTACAGCTTTAGCGGTGGGTTCTCTGGCCCTCTTGATAACAAATATTCCAGTCTAATGGCTAGATGAATGCTGCTCAGAGGCTATTAACTCAAATCCTTGATGTGTTTCATTTACAATTATGTGGATTATTTATTTTAGGAGCTTTTTTTTTTAAGGGCCAAATAGCCCGACAGATAAATGAGCTGCTGGGCTGTGTAGAAAATACTGTCCAAATGTTGCCAAATATTGACTTCATAAAGGGGATATCAAGCTGCTGTTTATAAATCTGAATGTCTTAAAAGCATTCTTGCTTGCTCTCTCTGTTATAGATGGTGTCTTAGCGAGTCCTGAGTTTTCCAATGAACCCAATTTTAATATATGGTATTTTTGTATGCCAAACTGGTGTCTTGTCCTTTGTATATGTGGTAATGTTGATTTTATGACTACTGTAAAAACACATTTGCTATGATTAAAATTCATAAAATGATTTCAAATAGACTCACGTATTGTTTTTTCCCCCCTCCTAACCCCAGGAAAAGAAAAAAAATTGGTGAGATTTTCATCATCAGTTATTCTAAGGATTTTAGTAGACTTGGGTGATAAAGCAGTAAGAAGATCCTGAGCCAAGGATTTTATTTTATTTTATTTTTTTAATTAATTAATTTTTTTTTTTTTGAGACAGAGTCTCGCTCTGTCACCCAGGCTGGAGTGCTGTGGCCGGATCTCAGCTCACTGCAAGCTCCGCCTCCCGGGTTTATGCCATTCTCCTGTCTCAGCCTCCCGGGTAGCTGGGACTACAGGCGCCGCCACGTCGCCCGGCTAGTTTTTTGTAGTTTTAGTAGAGACGGGGTTTCACCTTGTTAGCCAGGATGGTCTCGATCTCCTGACCTCGTGATCCGCCCGTCTCGGCCTCCCAAAGTGCTGGGATTATAGGCTTGAGCCACCGCGCCCGGCCAACCAAGGATTTTAAATGGAGGTGACTTTCAAGTAGATCCTCTGAGAGGCCAAAGAACACATCTTTAATGAGCAAGCCCAAGCTTGTCTTTGCAACTTGGGTTTTCATGGCTTCTGGTGGCCCTTCCTTTATCCTCCACTGTTTAGAAATTGTGCTGCATGCTCCAGGCCCCAGAACCCTCTTGTTGCACCGTATACAGAACAACTTCATGCAGCCCCTGTGTAGTCAGGTAGAGTGACTTGGCCTCTTGGCCCTGAGTCTGGAAAGGTGTCCTTCAATTAATGTTCTCATCAGTAGGGTATTTTGGAGAGCCTTTTTTGACAAAAAGCCTCCTGTCTTTCAATAACTCTATCGTATCAATGAATTTCAATTTAGTTTAACAGGTAGCCTACTCCTAATTAAGGGCTATCAATGCCCTGGTATGCTTGGGTGCAGGTGTAAGCATGCTCTGGCTTTCTGGGAAATTATAAAGTAATCCCCATAGTTTTAAAAGTGAGATGTGGCCAGGCACAGTGTCTCATGCCTGTAATCCCAGCTTTTTGGGAGGCCAAGGCTGGAGGATAACTTGAGGCCAAGAGTTTGAGACCAGCCTGGGCAGCATAGTGGGACCTCTGTCTCTACAAAAATTAATGAGGAAATTAGCCAGGCATGGTGGTGCACACCTGTAGTCCTAGTTTACTCATGAAGCTGAGCCTAGAAGTCACTTGAGCCTAGGAGTTTGAGGCTACAGTGAGCCTGATTGTGCCACTGTACTCCAGCCTGGGTGACAGAGTGAGACCTTCTCTCCTAAATAAATAAATAAATAAATAAGAGACATTACTGTGATTCAACACCCACTTCTTATGCCAAAAACGCAAGGAGTATTGTATTGTCTATATTCTTAAATGTGCAAAATTTATTTCTGATCTGTGAATTTCCCTGGTTTCAAGTAGCATGGGGCAGAGGTGGGTGGGTGGGTAGGAATTTCTTTGCTAGAGTTGGTTACTCATTCTTGAACCTCTCTATCAGCTACAGAAGAACTTGATTAGAAGAAGGCAGAGAGACATTTAAGGAAGGCATTTAGATGCCCTGGCTACTCCAGGTCTTAGCTCCTTCATGCCAGGAGCCAATGGTATCTACACTCTTATGTTATCAAGACTCACCTGTAGACTTGATGGGGACAGAGCAAAGGAGAGGGGGTCTTGGGAAAGCCCTATAGGTGCATCTTGCCTGGGAATAGACACATTGGCAACCTCTTCAGATGACACTATTGGTGGTGGCACAGGTTTTCTGCCTCTGGATGTGGGCCTGGAAGGAGAGGATGAGGCCATGCTCACTCCAGGATCCCTGCAGAGGAAGAATGTGTGTGAGTAGCTGAAGATCAGACAGAGGGATATGAAGGTGCAGAGAGAGAGGGTAACTAGGTCTGGCATTCACTGCATGCCATCCTCACCCTCAGGCCTTCCACACACACAACCCTCCAACACTCCGCCTAATTTCCTGAAATGAAAGCCCGTCTACCTGCCAATACACTTTTTCTTAATGCTTTTGTTTTCAGAGATAATTCTTGGAAGAGAAACCCATTTTCAGTGTACACAATATAGCACCAGGCTGTGTAAATGGCAGGGGAGAAAAGGAAGGGTTTCTAGAATCAAGACTGAATCTCTGCTTTTCTTTTTATAGATTTGAAAACTTTTGCACAATTTTACTTGACCCATATAATGACACAGCTATAATTCGATTCAGTCTCTCTCACTCCCCAAAACTGCTCCTTGAATCCCCTCTTTATTGTGTTGGCACATGCGTATTTGCTTTTATTATTTGCAAGAGTAAGTGAATGTATAGACATGTACGTGTGCATGTGTGTGTATACGCATGCATATGTGAACATTTCATGGACTCTTGGCATAGATTTTTTTCAAGGTTAAGAGGGTGAAGATCTTTAAAGAGGAATCAGAAAAATACTCTGATTTGGGATTACTTCTTTTATTTTTTTAGATGGAGTTTCACTCTTGTTGTCCAGGCTGGAGTGCAATGGTGCGATCTCAGCTGACTGCAAGCTCTGCCTCCTGGGTTCAAGTGATTCTCCTGACTCAGCCTCCCAGTAGCTGGGATTACAGGCATGTGCCACCACACCTGGCTAATTTTGTATTTTTTAGTAGGGACAGGGTTTCTCCCTGTTGGTCAGGCTGATCTCAAACTCCCGACGTCAGATGATTCACCTGCCTGGGCCTCTCAAAGTGCTGGGATTGCAGGCATGAGCCACGGTGCCAGGCCAGGAAAGGATTATTTCTAAGGAATAATGAGGAAAATTAGGGAGTGGGAAAGCCCCTTCAACCTTTTGTTACTTCACGCAGAGTTTCCATGATGGCCAGGGACGATGGCTGCTGAGATGAGCAAGGTGGGAACAGCCCCTGACCACATACGGGAGAAAGAGAAACTTCTTTTCTCACCCATCACAAGGTTTATGGCTGACACCCATTAATAAGATAAATGCATACCACATTTATTTAATATAAACTTTATGTGACATGGGAGCCTTCAGAAAAAAGACCCAAAGACTCAGAAGAAATTATTTTTATGGACACTCATACAGAAGTATAATTGGAGGACAAAAGGGTCTAATCTAATGGTAATCATCTGGGGGTTGGGGGAACTTAGTAGGACCCGTTTGTTCAGATTCCTCCTGGAATCCCTGCATGCCATTTCTTTTCTCTGGTCATAGGGTGACATGTCTGTCATATGGGGATCTTCAGGGGAGAAAGGAGGAAGAAGATCAGAGAGTGAGCTTCCTAGGTTTTAAGGTCTGCTTCAGAGAAGAAGGGGCAGGTGGAATTCTAGTTTCTATGGCCCAGTTCAAGCGAAAGAGGGTGGAGAAGGTCAGAGAGACCTTCCTGCTTTTGAAGTTTTCTCAATTTCCTGTGGCTTAAAATACTCAGTATGCCAAGGTGCCATACATTGGGGTATCATGTTCTGAACCCTGACTTCATGTGAACCTTAGAGTCTTGTAGGAATGACAGGCAATGATAATAATGGCCAGGTCCAGTGCAGAGGTGTAGGAGATTTGAATGCATGTAACAAGGAAGACAGATGGAAGGCTTGCCTGATGGGCTTGCCTGATGGGTTTGGGGTAGGAGCAGAGTCAGAAAAGGCATTCTGGAAAAAGTGGCTTCGAGGATAAGAGCTAAGGGATGAATTGGGATCAGTGAGGAACATTTCTGGAAACACACTCAAGAAGGGATCACAAGAGAAAAAGGAGGCATCGGGCATGGAGACTTCTCTGTGGCGTAAGTTGGCTTCTCTTGTCAGCCTCCCTGCAATTTGTACATTGTCTTGTGCCAATTGCACTGCAATTGATGACATTTCAGTGTGACATCCCAGTCCCCAAGAATATCCATTGTGATGGTCTCTATGTTGTGTCCCCCTCCAAATTCATTTGTTGAAATGCTAAACCCCAAGATAATGTTACTAGAAGGTGAGGCCTTTGGTGAGGTGATCAGGTCATGAGGGTAGGGCTGTCATGAATGGGAGTGAGGACCTTATAAAAGGGACTCAAGGGAGCTGCTTTGCCCCTTCCACCATGCGAGCACACAGCTGGAAGTCACCATCTATGAACCAGGAAACAGGCCCTCACCAGACACCACGTCTCTCAGCACCTTGATCTTGGACTTCTCAGCTGTCAGAACTGTGAGAAATAAGTTTTTGTTTATAAGTCACCCAGTTTGTAGTGTTTTGCTATAGCAGCCCAAACAGACTAAGATACCCATAGAAGAGCATTTTACAAAAGCACAACTATAGGGTTGATTTTATAGGTAGATACTTTTTCATAAGATGTAATTACGTGTGAAACTGGCTCTGCAATGGACATTTGCTTCATCATGTTCATATAACATGTAATTATTTTCTTCTGCCTATGCTCTGTGCAGAAGAAAAGAATGCACAGAATCTTTTATTCCAATAGTTGTGCCACTAATTTCCGAATCAAACAGATTCAGACTCCAATATTGCTGACACGGGCTGCAAATAAACCTCTGTCTAAGGTACAGTCTTGAAAAGGGCATTTTCCAAGCTGTGTTTTGAGATATTATTAATTGTAGGTATTTTATGAAAAATATTTTGTGATTAAATAAGCTGGGAAAGCACTGGGTTAAACAGTTTTTTTTTAGTTGCATAACTTTTCAGAGCCTTTAATATGTACATTAGTCAGAGTTCTCTAGAGAAACAGAACCAACTGTGTGTGTGTTGGGGATGGGGGTGGGGAAGGGGTGAGAGAGATATTTTAAGGAATTGGCTCACATGATTGTGGATTGCGGCAAGTCTAAAATCTGCAGGGTAGGTCATCAGGCTGGAGACCCGGGGGAAAAATAATGCTGCAGCTTGAGCCCAAAGGCGGCCTATTGGAAGAATTCCCCTTTCCTTGGGGGATGTCAGTCTTTTTTCTCTTAAGGTCTTCAGTTGGTTGCATGAGGCCCACCCACATAATGGAGGGCAGTCTGCTTTACTCAGAGTCTACAGATTTAAATGTTAATCGTATTTAAAAAATGTCTTCATAGCAACATTCAGAAAGGTGTTTAACCAAATATTTTAGTATTATGGTCTAACCAAATTGACACATAAAATTAACCATCACAATATGCTAAGGGGCCCTGGATATCTCTAAAATGGGAACACAATATGTATCACTTTCTCCCAATTTATATGAGTAAATAATCCATCATCTGCACAATATCTATTGATGTCTAGTAGAACACGGTTGGGGGAATACTGGCCTTGAATGATAATTCGCTATTTTGACTTACTCCATTCATTTCTGGGTTGAAGTGATACTCAAAGACTGGCCCAAAGCAAACCAACCACCAACCTATAAATTAAGTGCCCATATTTACATAAGAAGATTGAACCATTAGCCTGTGTTTTGTTTTTTATTTTAAAACAATGTCATGTAAACATAAAATAACCTGATACTTATATTAGATTTACCTTGATGACATATTGTAAGTAATTTGCAAGCTAATATGTACTGCACACATTACCAATGAAATTTTCTTATACGAGTAAATTATGGGGGAAATATGTATACATCTGCTTTAGCAATAAGAGTATGGATGAATCATACTTAAATGCAGTGCAAACATATCAGAGTCTAGTTTTAGAAAATTATAGCCTGAAAATTTATAAATATTCATTACTACATATTGTGGGGTTAGAAATAACCCACAACAAACTAAACTGATAATGATGAGCAAAACCAACAATAATTTGCTATTAAGCAAGAAGAATAGCAATTAAAAAACATGATCAATTCAAGACAGCACTGATAATAAGTATCCTTCCCACAAATTGTAGGAATTTCAACTATTTGCACATGCAGTAGGAGCCCAGCAATGTTGGGAAAATATCGAATTAACAAAATACAGAATTGGAGCCATTGCTGAACTCTCTAAGCTCTGAAAAGCACTCATTTTGGTTCAAAAATGCAAAATTTAGCAAATCATCTGTAGGCAGTTATTAATGAGTTGATCTCATTCAGGCATTTAACAAGTTTTGGGGTTGCTAAGCAACCTGTTAATAAAACCTATTGGCCCTCCCAAGTGGGCAGGGGGCCACGCATTGAGAACCACTCCCTAGAAGATTAGGCAAACAAAAACAAGGAATTTATGAACATGGGCAGTACATATAAATGAGAAATGGAGCAGTTTTCCATTTCATAAAACATCACTTTAATAGAAATAAAATTTCATGGAATAAAATCAATAGTTGTAATATTTACTTTCAAATATGCTCAGGATATAGTCAAGACAAGAACTATCCATGTTCTATACATTTCTATCCGTTTTTATGTACTTTAAACACATAACATCCCACTATGCATTGGCTAAGTTCCCTATGAAATTTTACCCCCCACCCCAACCATTTAGGACAAATTACAGCTTCTTTCTAGCTTTATGTCAGACAACCAAGAAATTGTCTACTTTTTAAAAATCCCATATTGTTGCCTCATCACCCACATTGGGAAAGGAAAAATTCATTCCTATGTAAAATGTTTGTACCTCCTTAAGTTTCAGTCCAGCTTCTCCAGCCCTTCACAAAGAAGATATTGATAGTTTTGTATATTTATATGGAAATGGTTATTAATTTTACAATGACTTCTGTTTATGTAAGTGATGTTTTGCTTGCAAAATATAGGATAGACTAAATAGTAAATTTTGCGGAGAAGCAGAATTAGTGAATGTGGTGTGAAATGGGGAAGACTTCCTATGAGAGATTTTGAAGTAAACACCACTGGTAGCGGAGAGCCTGCTGCTGCTGCCTGGAATGTCACTGATAGACTGCATCTATCCATTCTTGCCACTCACCACTGCATCCTGTGGCACCTAAGAGAATAATTGCTACTCAGTAAATATTTGCTGGATGAATGAGTGTCTAAGTCATACTGTCTGCTGAGACAATTGAGTAACATTAGGCTTCGGATGCACCAACAGTTTTGAAATATTCTGGGTGGCTGGGTCTCTTTTCTTGGCGGATCTCATCATTTTCTGCACTTTAAGAGCCTTGCAATTGCTGTGGGGAATAGTTCGCTCTCTCTTTCCCGCCCATCAAACCCATTTTAATGAGCTGTTTCTGTTCTGCTGTCTTCCTGAAATAAAATCATTTCCTCTTCCTCAGAATGTTCATGCTCAAGGCTGACTGGCTTGGCAACTGGGTTGTTAATCAGAATTAACTAATGTCAAGTCTCTATCTCTCTATCTGCCCTATTACTTTGACCGTTTACAGATGCTCTGCATTTTCCCCATAGTCCATTAATTTGAATACATGATCACACTCCATTCTGTTGTGTTCAATTTCGGTGCTTGCTTGGTATAGGTTTAAGAGGGAGGGGGCAGGGCTGCACTAGGGTGAGGCAGGCAAGGCGCTTAGGGTGGAACATTTTAGGGGGCGCTCATTCCTTCGGAGGTCTCCCTTGCCTCTCACCCCATCCTGGCACTGGGAGGGGAAAGATTTGAGTGTGTGTGAGCATGTGTTAGTCTTGACTGTAACTAGATCAAAAGTAAGATCAGATACACATCGCTGGCTTTCCCAACAGTTGCCAAAGCAATCTTCTCGACATAGTGCTCGGTAAATACGGCATATGCCAAAGCATAAAATAATCCAAATTACAAGGTGATACCTTATCTTTCCAGTGAGAAGACCTAACAAACAAAGCACAATATGATTTAGGCCAACTCGAAGATGTAAACTTTTGTAGATGTAGATGTGAAATGTTCACTTTACATGTGATTCACCTTCATTGTACAACAGGTTTTAAATCTTATGTTTTCTATTTGCCTTTTAAAAAACCAATTATATCAGGTGACCTGTGTAAGAATCTAAAACTAGCAGTTTCTGGCCTGGTGCAGTGGCTCACACTTGTAATCCTAGTACTTTGGGAGGCCAAGGCAGGCCAATCACGTGAGGTCAGGAGTTCGAGACCAGCCTGGCCAACATGGCGAAACCCCATCTCCACTAAAAATACAAAAATCAGCTAGGCATGGTGGCAGGTGCTTGTAATCTCAGCTATTCAGGAGGCTAATGCAGGAGAAACACTTGAACCTGGGAGGCGGAGGTTGTAGTGAGCTGAGATGGCACCACTGCATGCCAGCCTGGGTGACAGAATGAGATGCTATCTCAAAAAATAAAATAAATAAAGTAAAATAAAACTAACAGTTTCCTCATATTACAATCGGGATAGTAATAGCAGCTGATTTAGAGGGTTGCTGTGAGGATTAAAACAATCAAGGCAAATATAAGACTTAGGACAGTTCCTGGCATATTGGGAGACCTCAGCAAAGCATTGCTACATGTGTGCATGTATGCTCACACGTGTAGGTGTTTCTAGCCCACGCGTCTAACCCAGGTAGAACTTTGTTGTTCAAAGCATCTGAACCTCATACTAGAAAAGGCAATGACGATGTAAATGAGGGCTACCTCTTCCTTTCTGAGGGCAAGATCTTGAGGGGAAACAACCTTCCTTTTTCTCTGGGAATATACAGTATTTATCAAGTAACCAACTGACTCCACTTGAGAAGACCTGCATTCAAATCTCAATGGGAGGTTCTAGAGAGATAAGCTGAATTGAGTCTGAGGAAAAGGCAGTTGGGAGACAAAGCCCCCAAAATAACAACGACTGATTCTCTGTGCACATAGGACTTCCTTGAATTTTTCATGCCTTTGGAGAGCTTTTTCCCCCTTTTCTTACTTTTCCCTCAAATAAAGAGCCTGTTTCTCATGTCATTACCATCTCCACTTTACTCTTCAAGACTGAGTGACTAGATACATCTAATTCAACTGGATTTATTTGAGAAGCTTAGGAACTAATTTATTCCATTGATTCTTACAGCTTGCCCACTAGCCAGGAATTCTGGGCACATACAAATGATCTGCTTGAGATTGGCAAACAAGAACTGGTGATAGATGAAGAGTAAGCAAACAGTCTAAAAACATTAGTCAAAAGGACTCTTCCTTTCTAGAAATGCTTGGTTAAGCAAGTTGGTCTTATAATTTTCTTGGATCTGGGCATTTAGGCTCACACTGCTTGTCTTTTTACTGACATGCACAAGAGAAGTGTTGCTAAGCCCTAGGGTAAGAGTGGAGTAATCAGAGAGGAACCTCGTGGGGCAGTGTGAGGGCAACCGGAGGCCAGGGGCACCTGCCACCCTGCAAAGGTCTGGGCTCTTCCCCTGGAGGGCTGTTTTGTGATTCAATAAGGGAAAGGCTCTGGGGCCAATGATTGTGTGTCCTCCAAAGGTCTCTAATAGTTTCAACCTGGATTCAAGGAGAAAAAGGGAAAGATGCTAGTCCGCACTAAAGAGAGGCCAGGAAGGAACAAAACTCTTCCCTTGTTGAAAGGAACCAGAGTTGAAGATCGTCTGAAGATTCCCATTTGGGAGAAAAGCACTAATACTGAAACAACAGAAATAATACCAGAATGCTGTTTTTGGTCCTCCTTTTAAGTCCTTCCTGGGCTGAGGAGACCTTGGGGATACCATACTGTTCTGTCACTTGCTGTCAGTCTTTGAGCAGGCCGCCTAGCTCTCTGGGCCTCCATTTTCTTATATGAAAGATGATGAGGTCGCCCTGCAGTAGAAGTTTTCAAAGGATGTTCCCGGAGAGCCCTAGGAGCCACCAGGGAATGAACGACTAGGGAAGGCTGTGGCCACTCCAGCCAATCCAGCATACATTTTTTTCTGGGAAAAGGAGTTCTACTGGAAAAAGGAAATGTGAAAATCACTCCTCTTGGTTGATTTCTAAGGTGCTTTCCAGTTCTACTATACTTCTTCTCTAGCCAGTCTTTTCCCACGAATTTGTTTAACTAGTTTGGATCCAAACGTGGATTTGGGCAGCTTCTCTCAAAGGGATTCTGGAAACAAACTGCTAACATACCCTTCTTTAAGGTCATTCCCTCTACCAGGTGGGTCAGAGGCCTTTTGTTTTCTTCACAGTCAAAGTTCGATGGGATAAACTGGCTGATTTTTTAAAAGGCAGCCTCAGAACAATGAGGCTTTGAATGGGCCTCTCAGCCCAAAGTGCTCTCTAAATGGAAAATATTATTACAGCAGGACTAATCCCTTTTTATAGCAATAAACGCAGACCCAGTCATGTAAATACATTGGCAGAATCAGCCAGATTTAACTCTCTGAATGGAAAATGTTTTTCAACAAGTAGGTCCGGGAGCAACAAATAAATGATGTGCTTAGCAAGAGGGGAAGATGTGACCTTGGCCTTTTGAATGCACTCATATATGGGATGCGGGAGAATGGAGACACCAAACAAAATTAGTGTATATTAATGTGCCAAACAACAGCACACTTCTCATGATGTCAGTGAAGCCTAAAAGCAAATTAAGCCTAAATAGGGCACCAGATGCTTTTTGGTTTTCTTAGCGATGGAGACAGATCTTCACAGCCTTATTAGCCTTTCCATTTAAAGCAGAAATTTTACCCCAGCAGCAGAGAGGAGGTGAAGTCCTCCTGTCAAGCACCCCATAAATTCTCATTCACTGTGCCACAGCCATGTGTCTGTGCAAGTGGATTCACTGTTTATTTGAAAAGCAAACCAGAGGCACTCCTGCATTTCTTCCCATTTGCCAGGCCATGTGTGTCTCGATCAATAACTCTGAGACTCCTACAGTCTGCTAAAAGTTTCAACTTTCTTTAAAATTTTTCATTCCCATGACTGATAGCATATTGTTGAGCAAACTTTTATTTTCTGGGGATGCATAAGTAGGAAAATTGTGGGGAGGGGAGGTTTGTTTATTTGTTTGTTTTTGACACAGGGTCTTGCTCTGTCACCCAGGCTGGAGTGCAGTGGTCCAAACACAGCTCATCAATCCATGGGATCCAGTAATCCTCCCACTTCAGCCTCCCATGTAGCTGGGACTACAGGTGTATGCCACCACACCTGGCTAATTTTTTTATTTTTTGTAGAGACGAAGTCTCACTGTGTATGTTGCCCAGATTGGTCTCAAACTCCTGACCGCAAATGACCCTCCTGCCTTGGCCTTCCAGAGTGCTGGGATTACAGGTGTGAGCCCCACCACACCTGGCCAGGAAATTGTTTTGAGCTGATTATTCCATGGAGTGATGGTGGAAGGAAACCTGGACCACAGTAAGCAGATTTGGGTCTAACTCATACTTTTCAGTTTGCTATCTGTATTAACCTTGGGAAAAATGAGTTCATCCCTCTGAACCTCAGTTTCTTCATCTGCCAAATGGGGATGATAAAACCTATTCTTCTTGCCTGTCATAATTACTCTGGGCATCAAGAAATATAATGAAGCCTGCAAAATGCTTCAAAAGCTGAAAAGTATAACATAGATTAAGGAAATGCTTCCCTTAATAGTGAAAGCTCATTAAATGCCTGTTAAATGAATGACTATAAAGACCAATAAAAGAAGCACTGTCTTTGTTTATTTCTCTTTTATTTCTTTATGGCCACTGCCCTGATTTAGATGTTCATCAGGAATTTCCAATCTCCTCCTGACTCATGGCCTTGTCTTCTGCTCTGTCTCTACCACTGGCTCTTTACTAAAGCTTGTACGTTCCTTCAAAGACCACAGATTTCTGAGGATGCCCCTCTCCTCATTAAACCCTTTTCTGGCTCCCTGTCGTCAATAAGACCAGGGTCCAGGTAGCTTAGCATAACAACACCCAGGTTCCTTATGAAACTCCTCCTACCTGTATACCCCTCCAGTCTATTCCTAAGCTCCCACAGCGTTAAACTATTTTAAATGTTCCCTGGATGCATTCGTTCATATGCTGTTTCTCCCTGCCTGTCAGTTTGGTCTGACTGGGAAAGTCTTTCAATTTTCAAAATCTAGCACAGATGTCATATGCACCAGGAAGCTTTCCTGACCCTACAAGAGAGACCTCAGCTGTCTCTCCTCTGTGTTCCCTGGTACGTTAAGGATTTGTATTCTCATGCTTATCATCTTAGCATTCATTGGCTTATGTGTCTCTGTCCACTACTAGATTGTGATCTGCCTGTAAAGAGGGATAGGATCTTAGTTACATTTTTTCCTTCTGTCCACACCACCTTGTGTAGTCCTTGGTTATCAGAAAAGCTGATGCTCTCAGGGGCCATTGAAAGGCAAGTCAGGATTTCTGCACCTACATTGAATGGCTGCAGCTTATTCTACTTGGATTCCTTTTTGTTTGCTTGTTTTTGTTTTTTGAGACAAGGTCTGACTGTTGTCCAGGCTGGAGTGCAGTGGTGCAAACACAGCTCATCACAGCCTTGACCCCCTGGGCTCAAGTGATCCTCCTGCCTCAGCCTCATGAGTAGCTGGGATCATAGGCCCCCACCACTATACCCAGATACTTTTTAGATTTTTTTGTAGAGACAGAGTCTTACTATGTTGCCCAGGCTGGTCTTGAACTCAGGGGTTCAAGTGATCCTCCCACCTCGGGCGGGATTACAGATGTGTGCTGGGATTACAGGTGTGAGCCACCACACCAAGCTGGATTCTCCCTCCCCCACCTTCCTTCTTCTGTTTCTCCCTGCCTCTTTTCCTTCTTTCTTTCCAAATATTTTTGTCAACTTCTCTACTGAGAGTTGTCCCTGTGAGCCTGCTGTGTAGTGTCCTCTGTTTCGAACTTTCAGTGTGAAGGCTGACGATGAGGCCACTGTATGTCTTATGGGGAAATGTGCATGGGCCTGGGTAGCTCTTATCTTTACCATTAACAATCCTTTATAAATCATTAGTCTCTGCAAATTGTCTGGATTAACTAAAAAGGACTAATTTAAATAAATTGTCTAGAGTACTTAAATATATTTACATATTTATAAAGATCAATAGTTCTCTATCCTGTAACCAGTCCCTGAAATGGAATGAAATTACAAAAAGTTTTCTGAATAAATACATACTACCATGTACATGTATATGCATGTTATGTATGACATTGGCTATTAGAATTATTATTATCCTAGTTTTTCAGATGAGGGTGCTAAGGCACAGAAAGGTTAAATAACTTTCCTAGGGCCTTATAGGTAGCCAGTGGTGGCAAGGTTAAAATCCAAGCTGTCTGAAAATCATAGATTTCGATAAATCAATATCCTTTCCTTTTCAGAGAATTAAAGCTTTGAACGATGTATAATCAGTCAGTTTTAATGCCCAAAGCATTATTCCTTTTGTATGTATTTACAACTAAAATAAGAAAAAGGTTAAGGAAATATGGGGGAAAAGAACAGTATTTTTAAAAAGTGGGATACATGCTACAACACGGATGACCTTGAAAACATGCTGAGTGAAATAGGCCAGGCACAGAAGGACAAATATTGAATGATTACACTTCTATGATGTTCCTAGTATAGGCAAATTCGTAGAGATAGAAAGTAGGATAGAGGTTACCAGGGACTAGGGGAGGGGAAATAGGAAGTTACTGTGTAGTGGTTACCAAGTTTCTGTTTGGAATGATGAAAAAGTTCTGGAAATTGATGGCAGTGATGGTTGCACAGCACTGTGAATATACTTAATGCTACTGATTTGGCAATAGCACTCAAAAATGGTGAAAATGGAAAATATTATTTCTATTTTTCCACAATAAAAAAAAAATTAAAATAGGCTGGGCGCGGTGGCTCACGCCTGCAATCCCAGCACTTTCAGAGGTCGAGGCGGGTGGATCACCTGAGGTCAGGAGTTCGAGACCAGCCTGGCCAACATGGTAAAACTCCATTTCTACTAAAAATACAAAAATTAGCCGGGTGTGATGGCGTACGCCTGTAATCCCAGCTATTCCAGAGGCTGTGGTGGGAGAATAGCTGGAACCTGGGAGGCAGAGGTTGCAATGAACTGAGATTGTGCCACTGCACTCCAGGCTGGGTGACAGAGCGAGAATCCATCTCAAAAAAAAAAAAAAAAAAAAATTAAGATAAAAAGCAAATGAGGAGGAATGCTAAGGAATGCTAGCAGTTTTGTAAGACTAAAGCTTCCTCCTGAGGCAGCCAAAGAGATGGGAAGTGTAATAGAGACCCTGACACTTGCTGTCAGCAAACAGAGTTCTGACACTTGCTCTCAGCAAACAGAGTTTAATTAATCAGGGCAAGGCCTTTTTCACCAGCTCTTACCAGTGCACCAAAGGCTCAGAACAATTACTGTTGACAGAGCAAAATCATGTGGCAGGCAGAAAAATATCTTAAGTTTCCTCTTTAAAATTTGGGAATTATCCAGAGTAAATGCACTGTGTCTACATCAGGGTAAGCGAGGTTAAATATATTCTGCGTATACTAAAACCGAAGTCATTTGAAATGCAAAGTGTTGGATGAGAGAAAAAGCTGCTCATTTAGCTGACCTGGGTCGGAGCTGCAAAGCAGTCGTCCCATCCAGCCAGAAACTGTGTTTCATTTGACGTACAAACGTGTTTCTCTTAGTTGCCAATACTTTAAAATCTGGCTATTTCTCACAAATATTTGGATTTCTAACTTTTCTTGAAAAATCAGAAGATGCACGTTACCAGTATCATAGAGTGGGTATTGGTTCTTCCCCATCTGCCCTGGATGCGCAGAATTAATATTTCTATCCTATTCTTAGTCTCATTCATTTATGTTCTCTGGTTGGCCTCTGTGGCCATTTGAGTTCCCTATATCAGATTTAAGTCTTAAATTTCCCTTTCTGTTTTAATACATTTTTTGTAGAGATGGAGTTCTCGCTTTGCTGCCTAGGCTGGTCTCGAACTCCTGGCCTCAAGCAATCCTCCTGCCTTGGCCTCCCAAGGTGTTAGCATTACAGGCATGAGCCCCTGCGTCTGGCCTTCCCTTTCCTTTATCTCACCTCCTCAGTAAAACTTTTCCATCTTTCAACTTTCTTCCTTCGTGTCTCTTCATTCCTGTAGTAGTTATTATGTCTATACCATTCTTGGTTCTTATCACATATTATTTTTTATAATGTAATGTAGGCATGCCAGAAAGTTCCATATTTTCTAGAAAAGAAAATTTAATTATTTTGCCTCACTCTCTATTTCTGTTTCTGAAGACAGTCAATGATTATATCTGTCTCATGACCCCAGCTAGATTGTAAGACCCTCAAGACCATACCTTAAGACATGTTTTTTTTTTTTTTTTTCCACCAAGCATAGGTTGAGTTATTGTCAATAATAAATCAATAGGTTTGGGAATGTCTTTAAGAACAAACATGACTCATGAGTGCAGACTGGCTAGATTATCCATGGCTGGAGCATAGATGAAGAAATGGACTTCATCTCTTGGGAAGTCAAGGCATTTTCCATATCCGATGGAATTAAATTATCATGTCTCATCCTTTTGTCAATACCTGTCCTTGTTTAAAGGGCAGAAAGTATGATGGACTCATGCAAGTTCATCCTTCAGTCCTGGGGGAGGAATTCATGGCTTCTGGATTGGCTTGATTATTTTTGCACAAGGAGACTCTCCCTAAGATGATAAAGGCATTTTTACCAAAAGAAGATAGCAGCTGTGTAAGTTCATGCTATAGCATTTTCAGTGAATCAATGTTTAATTATGATTATAACTCTGTAACTGATATGACTTATGTGTTAGGAAGAATGGTGGTTTGGAGATGAAGAAGGGAGGCTATGACAAACAGAAATTTTAAGAGAGGGTAAATAAAGTTCATTGTTATTGAGAAGTCACAGTAATTTATATTAATAGGAAAAGCATTCTTGAAATTTAAAGAAAAAATGTGAAACTAAATAAAACGTTGCAAAAATTGAGTTCCAACGTCTTGACCCTGTGTGGTTTAATACTCTCTAGTAAAGTCAAATACAGGGAATCCTTGCTTTGCATGGCCCCAATTAGTGTGATTTTGAATAAATTATTTTTCACTTAAAATATTTTTTAGTCCTCATGTGTGGAAGGCACTGTGGGGCGTGAGATAAGATAGGGTTATGGTATAAATTTTGCCCCCAAAGGAAGGAATTTTAGAATGAAGAAAGGAGATGGGGAATATACAAAGGGATTATAATATAAGTTAAATATGATTTTCTTTAACGATAAGAATTAATATTTACTATCAGCTACGTGCCAGGCTCTGGGCTAAATACTTTCCACGATTTAACTTATTTAACTTTCACAACCACTGGGTACCTCCTTTTTCAAAACAAACAAACATAAGATGTGACTTAAAGATGGTAAATGATTTGTCCAAGGTAACACAGCTAGAAAGCTGTGCTCTTAACCATTGTGCCCTGTTGACTTGTCTAAATGTGATAAATATCAAGACGAAGGTGTAACTGGAAGGCAAGAGTCTGCTTCTACTTAGGAGAAGGGAAATTAAGGGAGGCTTCTTGGAGGAAGTGGCCTCACTAGTGGCATTTGACTCTACTATATGCAAAATTACTTGGATTCAGGGAGAGGACATTCAAAGAGGTTTTAGTATAAACAGAGGCAGGGTGCTAAAAAAACTTAAGAGTGCATTTAGGGAGGACAAGAAGTTTGTGCTTGGCTGGAATTGGAGGATAAAAAAAGGTACAAATAAGCTTAGAAGGAAAATTTGAGGTAAGATCACACAAGAAGGCTTAAATGCCAGGCAAAATAGTTTGAACTTTGTTGAAATCAATCAATAGTACCTACTGAAACTTTTGAGCAGAGAGGAGGAATGAGGAAAGGCTGTGTCTTGCAATGAATACGCTGGCCAACTATGCGAAGGGTGGATTTGATCAGGACAGTTTGGTCAGAGAGACCAATTAGGAGTCCTGAAAAGGGCATTGGCAGTGAAATGGAAAGGCAGGAAATGAGACACAGAATGGATGGCATTTGTGATGACTGTGGCCGGGGAGGGTCCGAGAAAAGGGAGGGTGGAATAAAAGATAACTCAACCTGGTGAGAAGTCTAGATAATTCTGTATTTTCTTCCAATTTACACTTTGTTCCCGCTTTAACATTTATCTTTGATCCCCAGACAGAAGTCAAATCGGAATTTTCTTGCAGAATTCTTTTGTGAGATTCAGTGAATGCCAATGGAACAAAGCTACTTAAATTATGAGCTGTAAAGCTTCACGTCTCTTTTCCCAGTGAAAATCTCATTAGCCTACCATTTGAAAAGTAGCACATGCAAATCTGACTTTGTTTGGCTTGTACAATTTGATCCCCTTAAAGTGATAGTTTTTTAGGAGTGTGGCAGGTAGCCTGAAATTTCAATTAGATAAGCTGGAGGTTTACGTGTTGGAAGAGAGAGATATTATCATCCTGTTGCTAGGTGATGGGTCTCTGAAGCAATAGTTCAGTCTTAAAGGAACAGGGCTGTTTTTAAGTTCCTTTTCTTTTGAAAACAAAGATCAATTTAAAACTAACCCCAAATGCTCTGCTCGAGTTCTACACAGAATAAGACAGCCTGCCTGCTGTAGATCCACCAAACCTTCCATCTACCCCAAGTTTTCATGGACAAGCCTCCTTTACTGTAACTATAGGGGTTGGGCAACAATAATAATGACTAGGATTAATGCTGGGAGCCATCCTCATTGCTTTGTATGCATTGTTGCTTCCTAATTTTATGATATAGGTACTATTTTTTCTTCCCCTTAACGATAGTGTGACAGTTAATTTTGTGTGTTGACTTGGCTAGACTATGGTACCCAGCTGTTTTGTCAAACACAGTCTACATATCGCTGAGAAGATATTTTGTGGATGTGATTGGCATTTAAATTAGTACACTTTGAGTAAAGCAAATTACTCTCCATCATGAGGGTGGGCCTCATCCAACCAGTTGAATTGAATCTTAAGAGCAAAGATTGAGGTTCCTTGAGGAAGCAGAAATTTTCCTCAACACTGTAACATAGAAATCCTGCCTTGAGTTTCCAGCATGCTGCCCTGTGGAACTCAAATTCAAGACTTGCAACATCAACTCTTATCCTCCCTTCTCACCTGCAGACTGTCCTGCAGATTTCAGACTTGCCAGCTCCCACAACTGTGTGATCCAATTTTAAAAAAGACATCAATCTCTTTTTCTCTCTCTCCATTTCTTTTTTTCTCTCTAGAGCTATCTGTATCTCTATCTGGAACTGCATGAAAGATGGTGATCCTGAAAGGTGCCATCTTCCCTGGACTATATTCACCAGGAACAATGAGAACTCAGTGTATATGGGGCCCAGGAGCAAACTGGGAACTTCTCCTATAAAAGAGCAATTTCTGGGGAATTCGCCCCTAAAAATCTATACCCTAGCAATGGGATTCTGGGGTAGATTGTTTGTGCATATGGCCACGATAATTTCCTTTTCTGTCCTCGGGTAGCACCCTCCCACACTAACTCTGGATTTGGCCACATGAGTTGTTTTGATTGATGGTACAATAGCAAACACGACGCAATCGGAAACTAGAAAAGTAGTCCCACTGAATGTTAGGATCTGCTCTTTCTTTCCGTTTTTTTTGGAACCTTTAGACTGCTATGTGAAGAATCCCAGGCTAGCCTACTGGAGGATAACAGGCCATATGGACCTTCATGATAAAAACCTTTAAAAAAACTGGGTATAGAAGGAACATGCCTCAAAATAATAAAGTCATATATGACAGACCTACAGCTAATATTACGCTGAATGGGGAGAAACTGAAAGCCTTTTCTCTAAGATCTAGAACAAAACATGGATGCTTACTTCCACCACTATTATTCAACATAGTAGTGCAAGTCCTAGCTAGAGTGATCAGACAAGAGAAAGAAATAAAAGGCATCCACATGGGAAAGGAAGACATCAAATTACCCTTGTTTGCAGATGATAGAATCTGATACTTAGAAAAACCTAAAAAGTCTACAAAAAACTAATACAACTGATTTTTTTAAAATGTAGTTAAGTTGCAGGAGGATACAAAATCAACATACAAAAGTTATTAGCATTTCTATATGCCAACAGTGAACAATGTGAAAAAGAAATTTTAAAAGTAATCCCATTTACAATAGCTACAAAAATTAAACATCTAGATCTCTATAATGAAAACTGTAAAATGTCAGTGAAAGAAATAAAAGAGGACACCAAAAAATGGAAAAATATTTCATGCTCATGAATTGGAAGAATCAATATTGTTAAAGTGGCCATACTACCCAAAGCAAACTACCGATCCAATGCAGTCCCTATCAAAATACCAATGACATTCTTCACAGAACTAGAAAAAAAATCCCAAAATTTAGGATTTGTTTCTGCATTCTTTATTCTCTATAGCCAAAACTATCCTAAGCAAAAAGAACAAAACTGGAAGAATCATACTACTTAACTTCAAATTATACTACAGAGCTATAGTAACCAAAACATCATGATACTGGCATAAAAACAGATACATAGGCCAATGGAACAGAATAGAGAACCTAGAAACAAATCCATACACCTACAGTGAACTCATTTTCAACAAAGGTGCCAAGAACATACACTGGGGAAAAGACAGTCTCTTCAATAAATAGTGCTGGGAAAACTGGATCTCCATACACAGAAGAATGAAAGTAGACCACTATCTCTCGGCATATACAAAAATCAAATCAAAATGGATTATAGAGTTAAATCTAAGATTTCATACTGTGAAACTACTGCAAGGAAACATTGGAGAAAATGTCCAGGACATTGGTCTGTGCAAATATTTCCTGAGCAGTACCCCACAAGCATGGGCAACCAAAGGAAAAATGGGCAAATGGGATCACATCAAGTTAAAAAGCTACTGCACAGTAAATGAACCAATCAATAAAGTGAAGAGACAGCCCACAGAATAGGAGAAAATATTTGGAAACTACCCATCTGACCAGGGATTAATAACCAGAATATATAAGGAACTCAAACAACTCTATAGGGAAAATCTAATAATCTGATCAAAAAATGGGCAAAAGATCTGAATAGACATTGCTCAAAAGACATACAAATGGGAAACAGGCATTTGAAAAGGTGATCAACATCACTGATCATTAGAGAAATGCAAATCAAAACTACAATGACATAACATCTCACCCCAGTTAAAACGGCTTATATCCAAAAGACGGGCAATAACAAATGCTGGTGAAGATGTGAAAAAAAGGGAACCCTTGAATGCTGTTGGTGGAAATGTAAAGTAGTATAACCACAATGGAGACAGTTGGAGGTGCCTCAAAAACCTAAAAATAGAGCTACCACAAGATCCAACAATACCACTGCTGAGTACATACCTAAAAGAAAAGAATCAGTATATGGAAGAGATATCTACATTCCCATGTTTGTTAGAGCAAACTATTCACAATAGCCAAGATTTTGAGGCAAACTAGGCATTCATCAACAGATGAATGGATAAAGAAAATGTGGTACAGATATACAATGGAGTACTATTCAACCATAAAAGGAACATCCTGTCATTTGCAAAACATGGATGGAACTGGAGATCATTCCGTTAGTGACATAAGCCAGGCACAGAAAGACAAACATCACATGTTTGCACTTATTTGTGGGATCTAAAAATCAAAACAATTGAACTCATGAACATAGAGAGTAGAAGAATGGTTACCAGAGGCTGGGAAGGGTAGTGGGTGGTTGGGGAAATGTGGAGATGGTTAATGAGCACACACAAAAAACAGAAAGAATGAATAAGACCAACTATTTGATAGCACAACAGGGTAACTATAGTCAATAATAACTTAACTGTACATTTAAGAGTAACTGAAAGAGTGTAACTGAGTTGTTTGTAACACAAAGGATAACTGCTTGACGGGATGGATACCCCATTTTCCATGATGTGATTATTCTGCATTGCATGCCTGTATCAAAACATCTTATGTACCCCATAAATATGTACATCTACTATATGCCCACAAAAATTAAACATCAAAAAAAATTTTTAAAGATGCCATCTGGAGCAGAAGTGATTCATCTCAGTGGAGGACCCTGGACCAATCAGCCTGCCAGCTGCCAGTAATCTGAGTGAGGCCATCTCACCAGATTGGCCATAGTGCATGGGAGTGCTGGACAGATTTAGCTTAGCCATTCCAGAGGAAAATCCCTGCTGACCCACAGAATTTCAAGCTAAATCAAATGTTGTTTATTTTCTTCATTTAAGAGATACTTGTTATGCAGCAAAAGCTAACTGATAGATACCACTGCCCTTCATTAAATGGATACCATTTCTGTTTTGGAAACTCAGCAAGTTTCTAAAACAGATGTCTATCAACTTAAACAGACCCAAGATACCCACAAGCTGTTAACCTTAAGAAAGGAACTTGAAGGGCCGGGCGCGGTGGCTCACACCTGTAATCCCAGCACTTTGGGAGGCCGAGACCGGTGGATCACGAGGTCAGAAGATCGAGACCATCTTGGCCAACACAGTGAAACCCCGTCTCTACTAAAAATACAAAAAACTAGCCGGGCGAGGTGGCGGGCACCTGTAGTCCCAGCTACTTGGGAGGCTGAGGCAGGAGAATGGCGTGAACCTGGGAGGCGGAGCTTGCAGTGAGCTGAGATGCACTGCACTCAGCCTGGGCGACAGAGCACTACCGCCACTGCACTCCAGCCTGGGCGACAGAGCCAGACTCTGTCTCAAAAAAAAAAAAAGAAAGGAACTTGAGTTTATTTCTTTTCTATACTTTATATAATTTATGATTTATGCTTAATCTAATTGTTACAGCACACCAATATCAAAGCATATTAACTTTTTCCAAAGCAAAACTTCAACAATTAAGAATATTTCATAGTAATTTTTGGAGTTTCTTTTATCTTGATGTTGGTATGATAAAAGGACACAGCAACGTCAGTATTGATGACATTTACAATTGAGATAATATTTACATTTCCAAAAATATCCAACTGCTGTTAGACAATTCTAACAGTATTTTGATAAATAGATATAAATATATATTCTAATATGTTATCAGAATAAAAGTTTTATAAGAGCCACCCTCTTGCCTGTTTGAGTCATTGCTTATCCACAGCACCTAGAATCTGGAGCAGAGTAGATGTTCAGTAAGTATTTGTTTAATGAAAAAATGAATGATTATGGACCCAAATGACTTGGTTAAGTGTGTAGCTCCTTTAGGGTACTATAGAACATTTTAAAACTTTTTCTATTATTTATCAAAAGGACTGATTGCTGCCTTCACACTGCTTAAACACACACATACATACACACACGCAAATGCTGATTGCTAGTTCCCACTCCAAACCAAATGAATCATAATTTCTGAGGCTGGGGTCTGTGCATCAGAATTTTTTTAATGTTCCCTAGAGGTTTCTAATATGCAGCTAGGTTTGTGAAGGATTGCCTTAAATGTACTGTAGCTTTTCTGGCTAATGGAGTAGCCCCTTGTTGGCAAATGGGTAAAGGAGTTTGATTTTGCTTTAAAATGTCTATTGGATGTTGAATGGAAATGATGGATAGAAGCATTATAGGCCTAGAAGTGTGCTAATGTCTGAAAATAGGGAAGCACTACTCAGCAAGTCATTAATCACAACTGTGCTTACATGGAATCTTCTAAGAAGGAGCACCGGTGAAATCAGTGATCTCCTTACTGTGTGACAGCCTCTGCTGCCTATCTGTGCAAGACAATGGGCCTGAATTTAGCAACTATGTGCACAATGTGTTCAAGGGGACAGCCCCCGCCCATTCCCATATGTTTACAGTCAGATAGCCTAAGGGTTGGCTTTGGGTCCTAATTACGGTGATATCTGAGCATCCTTCAAGATAAACTGCAGGCAGGATTCTAATTAATGAGCTCATTTCATCTGAAGCAAAAAGTCCACATACTGCACAAGAGAGACACGTATCCGTCAAGTATGAGTGAGGTTTGGGGCCCACAGAATGTGTTCTATTCATGCCACTTAACGTCTTTTATCAGTGGCTCTCAGAGCACTTTATAAACATTAACTCTCACTGCACTCTTAGAAAAGTTACTGATAATGCGGGAAAGCTCTAGCCTTGGGTCACCCCAGGAGATCCAGCTGCTACTGCTCCAGATCCTTCAAGAGCTGCTCACAGCCCAGCCTGGGGGAGGCAGGAGGAAAGAATGAGCAGTGCTTGGTAGGGAAAGAGAAAGTGTGGAAAGTGGTAATTCTGGTCCATGTTCTGACTCAACATTGGCAAATCTCAGACTTCAGCATCTCCACTGAGAAATAGGATGATGTCTCTTCTTCTCAATTTCAAGGGATTGAACCAAGGTGAGGACTCTGCCTCTCTTAGGGGGTCTACTTGCTCCTTCAAGCCCTCAACTGTGGTTTCCTCCCAGGCAATCCGGTACCAGTGAGGAGTGTGAGAGTTAATCTGACTAGGTTCAGGTTCTAGCTCTGTGGCCTCAGGCTATTGAGTCAACTTGTCTGGGCTGCAGACCCCGCTCCACACCACACCCCCAAATGAGGTTGATCCTATGACTCATCACACAGGCCTCTTGTGAAGATTAAGGTAAGGAGAGTTAAGATTCTGCCTGTGCCTTAAACTCTATGCCAACTATTTAAGACACTGTCAGGAACATAGTTCTCCATAAATGTGACTGTTATTGCTGCTAAGATTTCTCCCTATCCTTGGCCTATGACAGAGGTAGGGAGACGAGTTAGGAGACCATTACAGAATCCAAGCAAGATGGCACGGAGGCCTAGTTTGGAAAAGCTGGTAGATCTGAGAGCTATGTGAGATACAGAGCATTGGTTAGGCTGCCATTTAATCCATGGTGGAGGCTTCGGGGTCTCCCTTTGGGCTTCTGTTTCTGTCCTTTCTAGGGAATCCCCATTGTATTTCTTTCCTAAGGCTGTTGTAACCAGAGACTAGGGGGCTTAGAACAATAGAAATTTGTAGCCTCATAGCTCTGGAGGCCAGAAGTCTGAAATCAAGGCTCCCTCTAAGATTGCAGGTGAGAATCTGTCCCATACTTCTCTTCTAGCTTCTGGTCGCTTCTGACAATCCTTACATTCCTTGGGTTGGAGCTGTATTCCTCCAATCTCTGTGTCCATCTTCACATGGTCTCCTTCCCTGTGTGCCTCTGGGTCCAAATTTCTATTAAAATGTATATAAATTAGTCCAAATTTATAAAGAGACCAGTCATTGGGTTAGACCCACCCTACTCTAGCATAACCTCATCTTTATTTGATTATATCGGCAAGACCCTCTCTCCAAATAAGGTTACATTCACAGGACTTAGGGATTAGTACTTGAACATCTTTTTCAGGGTCACAGCTCAACCTGCCTACAATACCCTTTAAGAATGCCAGTCACGGCTGGGCGCAGTGGCTTATGCCTATAATCCTAGCACTTTGGGAGGCTGAGGAAGGTGGATCTCCTGAGGTTGGGAGTTCGAGACCAACCTGACCAACATGGAGAAACTCTATCTCTACTAAAAAATATATAAAAATTAGCCGGGCCTGGTGGCGCATGCCTGTAATCCCAGCTACTTGGGAGGCTGAGGCAGGAGGATCACTTGAATCCAGGAGGTGGAGGCTGCAGTGAGTTGAGATCGCCATTGCACTCCAGCCTGGGCAACAAGAGCGAAACTCCGACTCAAAAAAAAAAAGAAAGAAAAAGAAAAAAAAAGGAATGCCAGTCACAGCAAAAACAGTTCAGTAGCCAATGGCATGGTTTTGCTTTCATGAATTGTATTGCCAGCACCCACTAGATGCCTCCTTTGCCCCAGGTAGGCTGGGAAGGTGGGTCTTGGCAGGTAGGATGATGCCATCCTCCTTGGGGATACACTCCCTCTGGGTGAGCCCCAAGTGTTTGAGCATCAAAGAGACTCTGGAAACTTGGATCAGCCTCTCATAGCCTTTGCAGGAGGCAACAGGGGATTTCCTCAACCAGCTCTCACAGGCAAGCATCAGCCAACAGCTTCTTGCTACTTTGTCAGGGCTTTGGGGCATTAAAACTGATGCCTTATCGCCTAACAGCAGATGTTATTCCTGGGGCTTCTAGAAGTAACATCACATTCACCAATATTAAACATACACTTTTACAACAAACTCAATTCAAATGCTTCAAAAGCAGACTTCCAAGAACATACACAACAGCAGGATTACTACATTACCCCTAAACATTTCTTTGTTACAAATACATATCAATTCTTTTGAATATTCAAGTCCTGTTTCTTAAAACACAGACCTGACCATCATTAAAATATTTGCTTTTTACATACAATTCGGCTTATCAATGGCCTACCAGATAGGCAGAGCTTATAAATTTTCTTCTCAGGGGCACTGGCCTACCTGAGGATTCTCTCATGCCTCAGAAGAGGTATAATCAGTGTGATTATAACTGACGAGAAGTGGGCATGAGAGAGGGGGCGAAGTAAAAGATGAGGTGGACTTTCTGGTTTGGGTAATTTATGGTATATTTGCCATTTCAACGGATGGCATATTGAAGAGGAGTTGGTATGCATGTGGAGGTATGTTGAAAAAACAGTTTTTCCTCTGCTCTCATGCCAAAGTGTGGGGAGGGGGAGTTTCCTAACACACCAAGCAAGCAATCAGATCTTTTATTTTCTATTTTTATTACTTTATTTTATTTTTCCATAAGTTATTGGGGTACAGGTGGTATTTGGTTACATGAGTAAGTTCTTTAGTGGTGACTTGTGAGATTTTGGTGCACCCATCACCCAAGCAGTATACACTGCATCATATTTGTAGTCTTTTTTTTTTTTTTGAGATGGAGTCTCGCTCTGTCACCCAGGCTGGAGTGCAGTGGCGCGATCTAGGCTCACTGCAACCTCCACCTTCTGGGTTCAAGTAATTCTCCTGCCTCATCCTCCTGAGTAGCTGGGACTACAGGCATGTACCACCACGCCTGGTTAATTTTGTGTGTGTGTGTTTAGTAGAGATGGGGTTTCACCGTGTTAGCCAGCATGGTCTTGACCTCCTGACCTCGTGATCCGCCCACGTCGGCCTTCCAAAGTGTTGGGATTACAGGTGTGAGCCACCGTGCTCAGCCCTTATTTGTAGCCTTTTATCCCTCACTCCCCTCCCACTCTTTCCCCCAAGTCCCCAAAGTCCATTTTATTATTTTTATGCCTTTGCATCAGCTTAGCTCCCACATATCAGTGAAAACATACAATGTTTGGTTTTCCATTCCTGAGTTGCTTCACTTAGACTAATAGTATCCAATCTCACCCAGGTCACTGCAAATGCTATTAATTCATTCCGGTTTATGGCTGAGTAGTATTCCATCATATGTATATGTGTGTGTGTGTGTGTGTGTGTATATATATATGCCACAGTTTCTTTATCCATTTGTTGATTGATGGGCATTCGGGTTGGTTCCACGATTCTGCAATGGTGAATTGTGCTGCTATAAATATGCGTGTGCAAGTATCTTTTTCATATAATGACTTCTTTTTCTCTGGGTAGATACCCAATAGTGGGATTGCTGGATCACATGGTAGTTCTACATTTAGTTTTTTAAGGAATCTCCACACTGTTTTCCACAGCGGTTGTACTAGTTTACATTCCCACCAGCAGTGTAGAATGTTCCCTGTTCACCGCATCCACGTCAGCATCTGCTGTTTTTAAATTTTTTGATTATGGCCATTCTTGCAGGAGTAAGGTGGTGTCACATTGTGGTTATGATTGGAAGCAATCAACTCTGCAGGGAATACCAGCTGGGTGTCCTCCAATTCAATTTTGACACTGTCTACCTGGAGATAGTGTCAGATCCCACAGGTTGAGGGCTCAGTCCCACGAGACTGCCGCCAACTTCCAATGCCTATCACAAATCCCAGGTGCTTCTTACCAACCAACTATAAATCGAGGTTCCTAAAATCTCCTTTTTGGGGTTGATTAATTTTCCAGAGCAACTCACAGAACTCAAGGAAACAGTTACTGGCTTACTATAAAGGATGTTACAGAGAACACACATGAAGAGACGCATAGGGCAAGGTATGGCGAAGGGACTCAGAGCTTCCATGCTTCCAGATGTTCAGCTGTCCAGATGCTCTCTCTATATAACCCGTCTGCTTGGGTCTTCTATGGAGATTTCGCTGGATATGCATGATTGAAGATGGAACAACTGTTATCGGACGGAAAGGGTAGGAGCTAATACTAATGGACTGTGTCGGGGAAACCCAGCAAGGCCTGTTCAGATTCTTCTTGGCCTCTTAGTGCAGTGTTCCTCCTGCAGGGGATAGGGCAGGACCTCTTCTGAAACGAGGGTCTCATGACCTACAATCAGACCAGGTAGGTCAGAGAATTTATGACCAATTTCGAGACAAAACTGCAAGGGAAATTAGAGCATATTTTTAGATTCTATGACCTGCCTTGGGGAGGAAAATAAAAGCAGGGGAAAGGAGGGCAGGAAAAAAATCAGAGAGAGAGAGAGAGTCGGTTTTTCAAGGCCTGCTTCTGAGGCCTGAAGCACCCCAACATTATGGTAAAAGACTGTCTTTCACCTTTATCACTCTGAAATTGCTTTGGAACCAAGGACAAAAGGCCAAATACCTGAATAAAAGATATGCTTATTTATTGTTTTGGTTACTTAGGAAATAACAAGGATGATGAGAGTTAGAAGCCAGGAACCCTGAAGGAAAACTTGTGTATATATACACACACACACACACACATATATACACACACACACATATACACACACACACATATATACACACACACACATATATATACACACACACATATACACACACACATATACACACACACATATATACACACACACATATATACACACATATACACACACACATATATACACACATATACACACACACACATATATACACACATATACACACACACATATATACACACATATATACACACACACATATACACACACACATATATACACACACACATATATACACACACATATACACACACATATATACACACACATATATATACACACACATATATACACACACATACACACACACATATACACACATATATACACACACATATACACACACATATATACACACACATATATACACACACACATATACACACATATATACACACACATATATACACACACACATATACACACACATATATACACAAACACACATATTTATGTTATATACATATATAGAAATTATACATATATACAAGTTATATAAATACACTATATATATACACAATATATATACTATATATGTATATAAAATAATGTCACAAGTGGGGAGGGGCTACCATGAATTCAAGTCTGAACAGGTTAAGTTTGAAATGTATTATGGGGCATTCAAGTGGAGCCGTCTGGAAGTTCAGGGGCTCTGTGGGTCTAAAGTTCTGAAATGAGGTCTCTCCTATAGATGTTGACTTAGGCGTCAATAGCATATGGCAGTAACTGGGCCAAAGAGTGGATGTGGTCACTCGAAGGGTGTGCAGAGAGAGAGTGAAATTGAAGCTGGGATGGAGCTGGAGGTTGGATGGCTGCCAGCACTTATGCAAGGAGGATGAGCAGCCATGGGGAGCTTGCAGGACGGGACCACGGAGTGGGGGGCAGTAAGGGGTGTGAGAACCACAGGTGGGAGACAAATAGGGAGTCTGTTGTGACAGCAGAGGGACAGAAACTATGAGCTGTTTGAAAAAGGAGCTGGTGATCACCAGGATAAACTGCTGCTCAGCTGTCCAGCCAGATAAGGACTAAAAAGCATCCATTAAATTTTAGAAGAATAAGGTGCTTGGTAGAGTGGAAAGGATGTGAGTCTGAAGGTAGCAGTTGGGGAATGAAAAATTAGATTATACAAAGTATAGAAAATTATTTGAAGAAAATTGGCTGGAAAGGGGTGAGAGAGAGAGTGAGAGAGCAGTAGCTGGAAGTGAACGTGGAATTTTGTTTTTCTCTAAGGTGGGTAAGGCTTAAGCACATTTATGTGTAGATGGGAGAAAACCAGGAGAAAAGCAGGGCTCGAAGGTCTGGGGGAGAGAGAAAGAGAAGGAATGATAAATGGAATGATGTCTCTGAGAAGGCAGAAGATGCTGGAATGCAGAGGCCTGGACCAAGTGAGGCACTTCTTTTTTTCTATAAAAAGATGTTTCTCATATTCAGGCTCAGCCTGACAACTCTCCTGCTCTGTTAGCCTCACTTCCTGAAACGCCGAGGTGTTTGCAAAGAGGCTTTCTCCTTCTCTCCTTCCCTTCCCTTTCTTCACTCCTCATGTCTGTCCTGATCCTGTTTTTTTCTTATGATTCCCCTCCCCATCTATAAGGAACTTCAGTTTACAAAGAGATACTTGTCTAAGCTGCCCCAAACAGGGTTCCGGATACCCACCATCTACTCAAGCATTCCTGAGAATACCTGCCTACTGCCTACTTCCCACAACAAGTACGAACTCTGGGTTATTTTCAACATCCTCATCATCACATTAATTGCTAACTTATATATTTCCAGTCAGTCTTACATGCCAACGTTCACATTTCTCTCCACACAAGTGAGTCACTGATCCCTCTAGCAGCCCTGCTTGTCCTTACCTCCCTGACTCCACTCCTGCTGCTTTCCTACGTTGAAATAACCTGCCCTGTGCCCCCAGCCTCAAAAAACCCTGCCCATCCTAGACAGCCCAATTAAAGTGTCAATCAAGCCCTGTTTCTTCTGTGCTTTGATGGAGTTGTCCCCAACCATCGAACCACATTCCCACATTCTCCTCTCTGGTCATCTGTCACATGCAGCACTGTACAAAGTTCTTGCTTTCCTGTGGATAAGAACAGTGAGGTTATAAAGTCCTTGATCTACAGTGAGGTTATAAAGTCCTTGAGGGCAGGTCCCATCACTCTTGATACCATTCCTGCATTCTCTGCCATACCTACAACAGCTGAGAGAGATGACCCTTGATGTGCATAAATATTCCCTTGAGAAATGGGAAATAGGTTAGTTTAGTCCAAACAGGAATAGGCAAACTGTTAAGGGTAGAAAGAATGATTGAATCTCATGTCAGCCAAGAAAGGTGAAGAAACTTGCTTAAGTCATACAATTATTGAGTGACAGAGCTAGGACTTGAACTCAGAACTTCAGACTTTTGGACAAATATTTTTCTCCTTATATCACATGGATTCCCTCATGTTTTGCTGATAATATCAGCACTTTCGGGCAGAATGTGCTTCAACTTGAAGTGGTAATTAACTCTGATTTCTCTTTGTGCTCTACATTTTCCAGCCATTTGAGCATCTCTGACTCTAGCTCATTGTCATGTACATCTTCCTTTAGGGAATGGGAAGCACAGTTTTCAAAGTGTCCCTAGAGATCCTCCAGCTCCTTCTTGAATATCCATCACTGGGAAGCTCATGGTCTCAGGGAGGCAGGTGAATGACATGGCCACTCTATTAATAATGTTAAATTAGCTACCAATGGGTTTAAATTAGAAAGTCTCATGGGACTTGTTTCCAGCATGTGGTGAGCGGTGATAACCAGATTAAGTGATCATTATGTAAGCAGAATGGGTTTTAATCATCCATCCTGAGGTGAATACCAGTTGCCAATGTTACCAGATTAAGCTGATCACTATTTGAAGTGAAGTCGTTTCTCATGGAACATAGCTAGCTCATCCATAACCACTTACTCTTGGAGACGCTGCACGTGAAGGAGTTTGCAGTGAAAGAACAAACCTGGCTTTACCGTAACAGAGCACTAGGTTTGTTCAATGGTTTGTTAACATTAAATGGTGACAGAAGTCACCATTGTGGATACAACAAAAGACAGAATCAAATACAAACTTCTGGAAGTATTTAATGCTAAGTCAACATTTGACTTAATTCCTTTGAACCAATGATGGTTCTCCTTAATTTCATTTTTTTTAACTTAACTTTTATTTTAAGTTCAGGGGTACATATGCAGGTTTGTTATACAAGTAAACTTGTGTCATGGGAGTTTGTTGTTCAGATTAATTCACCACCCAGGTATTAAGCCTAATACCCATTAGTTATTTTTCCTGGTCTGTTTCCTTCTCCCACTGTATTAGTCAGAGTTCTCTATGAGTCCTCTATTGGGATAGAACTAATAGGATATATATCTACATATGAGTTTATTAGGAGAATTGACTCACACGATCACAAGGTGAAGTCCCACAATTGGCTGTCTGCCAGCTGAGGAGCCAAGAAGACACTCTGAATCCCCAAACCTCAAAAGTAAGGGAGCCAATAGTGCAGCCTTCAGTCTGCGGCCAAAGGCTAAGCTGAAGAGCCCCTGAAAAACCACTGACGTAAGTCCGAGAGTTCAAAAGCTAAAGAACTTGGAGTCTGATGTTTGAGGGCAGGAAGCATCCAGCATAGGAGAAAGGTGGAGGCCAGAAGACTTAACCAGTCTAGTCTTCCCACGTTCTTTGGTCTGCTTTTATTCTGGCCATGCTGGCAGCTGATTAGATTGTGCCCACCCAGATTGAGGGTGGGTCTGCCTTTCCCAGTCCACTGACTCAAATGTTCATCTCCTTTGGCAACACCCTCACAGACATGCCCAGGAACAATACTTTGCATTCTTCAATCCAATCAAGTTGACACTCAGTATTAACCATCATATCCATCTTCTGCACTCCAATAGGCCCCAGTGTGTGTTATTCCCCTTAATGTGTCCATGTGTTCTCATCATTTACCTTCCACTTATAAGTGGGAACATGCAGTATTTGGTTTTCTGTCCCTGTGTTAGTTTGCTAAGGATAATGGCCTCCAGCTTCATCCATGTTCCTGCAAAGGACATGATCTTGTTCTTTTTCATGGCTGCATAGTATTCCATGATGTATATGTACCATACTTTCTTTATCCAGTCTATCATTGATGGGCATTTAGGTTGATTCCATGTCTTTGCTATTGTGAATGGTGCTGCAGCAAACATATGCATGCATGTGTCTTTATAATAGAACAATATATATTCTTTTGGATATCTACCCAGTAATGGAATTGCTGAGTTGAATGGCATTTCTGTTTTTAGGTATTTGAGGAATCACCACACCGTCTTCTACAATGGTAGAATTAATTTCCACTCCCACCAATAGTGTGTAAGTGTTCCTTTTTCTCTGCAATCTTGCCAGCATCTGTTATTTTTTGTCTTTGTATTAATAGCCATTCTGACTGGTGTGAGACAGTATCTCATTGTGGTTTTGGTTTGCATTTTTGTAATGATCAGTGATTTTGAGCTTTTTTTCATATGAGTGTTAACTGCATGTATGTCTTCTTTTGAAAAGTGTCTGTTCATGTCCTTTGCCTACTTTTTTTTTTTTTTTTTTTTTTTTTTTGAGGTGGAGTCTTGCTCTGTCACCCAGGCTGGAGGGCAGTGGCATGATCTCGGCTGACTGCAACCTCTGTCTCCTGGGTTCAAGCAATTCTTTTGTCTCAGCCTCCCGAGTAGCTGGGACTACAGGTGCCCGCCACCATGCCTGGCTAATTTTTGTATTTTTAGTAGAGATGGGGTTTCACCTATTGGCCAGGCTGGTCTCGAACTCCTGACCTCAGGTGACCCACATGCCTTGGTCTCCCAAAGTGCTGGGATTACAGTCATGAGCCACCGTGACCAGCCTGCTCACTTTTTAATGGGGTTGTTTGTTTTTCTCTTGTAAATTTGTTTAAGTTTCTTATAGATGCTGGATATTAGACCTTTGTCAGATGCATAGTTTGCAAATGTTTTTCCTATTCTGTAGGTTGTCTACTCACTCCATTGATAGTTTCCTTTGTTGTGCAGAAGCTCTTTAGTTTAATTAGATCTCATTTGTCAATTTTTGCTTTGTTGCAATTGCTTTTGCCGTCTTCATCATGAAATCTTTCCCATTCCTATGTCCAGAATGGTATTGACTAGGTTGTCTTCCAGAGTTTTCATAGTTTTGGGTTTTACAGTTAAATCTTTAATCCATCTTGAGTTAATTTTTGTATATAGTTTCTTTCATAATTTGTTTTATGTTTTCCAACATTTTAAATCTCTAACGTGCTTTCTCTGTTTTAAAACATCTGAGTCATTATTGTTATTTTTCTAAAGTAGCATTACAAATGATGTAAGTAAACAAAATTTTCCAGTCCCATCAGGAAAAATACATTACCAATATTACTTGTCCCCAACAGATAGACAGCCTGCTATAAAATAGCAAATTCAGCATTCTTGACTAGTGGGATGAGGTCATTGTATATCACATTAGTTAATGCATAATCTTTCTTTAAATACTTTATTTCTAATCCCCTCTCCTCCACCAAGTTATCATAAAATCTTGGTTCCCCCCAGCCAGGAAAATTGTCAAAATTCTGCTGCTATTGACACTAGCCCTCAAATTATAACACACAAGCCAAACATTTTAATCCCATTACCCATAAATTTGATGCTACAAGTTATATGTAGACTATAATTCATTTCTAGAAATTGTTGTCATAAAGCAACTCTCATAATGCAAGCTATATTTTCCCATGGGAACTGTGATAACTGGGGTTGCATTTCTGATCCAGAACGCAACATCAAATAAATATGGCTATGTGAAATGTGTCATAAAATCAAATATACAAAATGATTAACCTCTTCAATTAACTAAAGTAGTAATGCCTATCAATTAGGCATAAATGTACTGCGCACATTATACAACAGGCTCCCAATGGGCCACAGAGTGCACAAATGGCACATAAAAATTAGGAGTAGCCAAATCAAAGATGTGACCTAAAATAAAAGCTGAAATTTACTTTATATCATAAATTAACAATACTTTTGTGTGCCTTATTAGGCAATGGAAAAGGTTCCTCTGGGTGGCTATTCACACTACAAAACCCCTAAGATCGCTTCAGAGGAGAGAGTTGGGTTGTGTGAATAGTGCTATTAGCAGTGGGGCTGGGTGAAAAGAGAACTGGACTGAGGTTCAGGCCACTTCAATTACATCTAGTTGCTTCCCATGAGCTAGAAAATGTACAAGATTCAGGTTTAGCTGCAGCTGAGGTTTTTGGACCTCACTTCCTTAGCTACTGAATGAAATTTTGGAGTAATGACCACTAGCTCTAAACCCCCATGTTTCTATAACCTAGAAGGGCTTGATGAAGATGACTTGGATGGTCAGTTTTCCTGAGAAGTTGTCTACAGAAGTTTAGGCTAATAATTTTTGTACTTTACTCTAAAAATTCAGCTTTAGCAAAGCAGAGTGACTCAATGTCATTTCATCCACATTAGGGATGTCTGAAAATATCTTAATATTCCCTCTGTCTGGGGATGAACATGAGACAATGTTGAGGAGAAGAACTTCTGTCTTACTGAAAAGTTTACTCGAGATGACAAGAAAGGACACCAATCTCCCTCTTACCTTTCACATCTCCTAGATTTAAAGCTGCTCGAGATCAAACCACATGAAAGTTACTGGAAAAAAATAAGCCCTTCAAATTATTTTAATAGTTGCTCTGTGTAGGGATAGACATGAGAGGAGGTCCAAAAATTATTTTACTGGACATATATGGTTGGACATTGTCAAATTAATTCACACTTCATTAGGAACATGCAAAAATGAAAAGTACCTTTCCATTTCTGGCAACACACTGGACTTGATGTCATACTGACTCTGCCTCTGAAACTATTTAAAAATTATTTTCAAATGCGTCTATGGGCTAGCAAGACACTCAGACACCAAAAGCTAAGTTAAAGCTTTAACTTCTAGAAGTAAACAAAGCACCAGATCACCCTTTCACCAAGAGTGTATTTACTGAAACCCAGTGAATTTGAGCTTGGCTTTCAAAGCCCTGTGGGGATGGAGACACTTTTACAAAATCCAGGACCCATGACCCATGAAGTGTCTGATTAAAGGGCTAATGCGTAAAGCTGAGAGTCAAAGGGCAATGTCCTGAGGGTAACAATGAAGTGAAACTAAATCTGCACATGGATTGATGCAGGAGGGGAAACTACGAGGAAACTGCCCATCTTGAATCTTGGAGCTGAATAGAGGAAAAATTAATGTTTCTTGAGAATTCAGAATTATAAGCTTACCTTCATATGTATTCATTATCAAAAGTTACAATTTCTTGTGAATTCTAAACCTTAAGGCAAGGGTAGGTTAAAGTAGTCCAGGGATGGTTGATGCCCCAGGCGTTTAGCAAAATAAATAGAAATCTTAAGTTCATATTCTAAAGAACATGAATGCACAGTCAAAAATTACAAAATAACAAGGAAACAAACCAAGGTAAATGTAAGCCAGCAGAAACAACAGACGGCAGAAGCAGATATAAAACCTGTTCAGATGCTAGAATGATCCGATACAGAAAATAAGTTTGCTGGATGTTTAAAGAAAGAAGAGAATGAATTGAAAACATGTACAGAGAGTAAGAAATCTAAACTTTTGAAACTTAAAATTTAAAAGTTCAGCCTAAAGGTTTCTCTGTATACAGTGAACTGTAGCCTAACTGGATGTGTAAACAGACCATAACCTACTCTTATGCCAATCACTGAGTTTCAAGCATCAAAGGTGGCCAACTGTTAAAAGCCGTGTTCAAATAAGGCAAATGCTAAACTACAACCAATCGGTTGTTTCTGTGCCTCACTTCTGTTTTCTGTACGTCACTTCTCTTTTTCTGTCCATAAATCTTCTTTGAGTACACAGCAGGATTGGAGCCTTTCTGAACCTATTCTGGTTTGGGGGCTGCCCAATTCATGAATTGTTCTCTGCTCAATTAAACTCTGTTAAATTTAATTTGTCTAAGGTTTTTCTTTTAACAGAGATGAAAGTCCTAATAACTAAAACACTGAGTTTCACAGCAGAGTAAACACAACTGGAGAGAGAATGATAAACTAGAAGAAAGATTCATAGAAATTGCCCCAAAGGCAGCACAGAGAAGCAAAGAGATTGAAACTATGTAAGAAAAGTTAAGATACATACAAGCTAGAGTAAGAAATTCTAAATACAACTCATTCGAATTCCTGAAAGTGAGGTGAAAAATAATGGAATTGAGAAAAGATATGAAAGTCATGTTTGATAATTTTTTTATGACAGTTTGCTTTCTAGAGACAGGGAGAGAGGCAGCCCAAGATGGAAGCCACAGTCTCTTTGTAATCTAATTGCAGAAGTGATATCCTGTTAGTTGTGCAGTATTCTATTCACTAAGTGCAGTTCATTATACAAGGTCATGAATACCAGGAGGTGGAAATCATTGAGGGCCATCTTAGAGGCTGCTTACATTAGTCATCAAGGTAATACAAATTAAAACCAAAATGAAATATCACTATGCAGCTATTAGAATGGCTAACTTTTTTTGAAAAGACAGTACCAATGGTGACAAAAATATTGGGCAACTAGAATTATTGATGGGAATGTAAATGGCACCAACATTCTAGAAAACAATTTGATAGTTCTTAAATAGTTCAATAGATACCCTATGTCATCGCACTCCTAAGTATTTATCCAAGAGAAATGAAAACATATGCTTACACAAAGACTTGTGCATAAATGTCCATAGCATATTTATAACAGCCCCCAAACTAGATACAACCCAACAAGTGAAGAGATGTACACATTGTAGCAGATTCATACAATTGGATACCACTCAGTGGTAAAAAGAAACAAACTGTTGATAAATGCAATAGCATGAATCAATCTCAAAATAATTACACTGAGTGAAAAAAGCCAGATGTAAGAGGCTACTTACTAAATTATTAAATTTATATACAATTCTAGAAAAAGGAAACCAATCCATAGTTATAGTAAATAGATTGGTGGTTGTCTGGGCACTGGGGTAGAAGGAGCGATAGATTGCAGAGAGGCATGAAGAAGTTTTTGGAGTGATGGAAATGTTCTGTGTCTTCATTGTAATGTGGTTCCATGCGTTTTTGTATGTGTTAAGTTCATGGAATGGTACACCTTAAACATGTACAATTTGTTGTACTTAAATTATACTCTAATAAAGTTGTAAATAGAAAAAGAAGAACAAAGACAAAACAAAACATTTTAAACAAAAACAAAACACAACCAAAAAAACACCATCTGAGTTTTCCACAATGGTCCTTGGCTAAAGAAAGTTCTAAGAAATTTACTTTAGCCAATAGGAAAGTGATCTTACATGGAAGGATCTTATATGGAAGCATATATCTTATCTTATATGGAAGTGGTCTGAAGTGTAATAAGGAATAATAAGCAAATCATTAATATTTGGGTAGATTAAACAATTATTACCAGAATGTTTAATTTTAGGGGTTAGAATAAAACTGAAATAATGCTCAACAGTAGCACATAATTCAGGAGAAAGGCAATGGATAGATAGTGGTTTTAAGTTCCTTATATTATTCTTAGACGTATAAAGACAGTGAACAATCTAGACTTTAGATAAATTTAGACTTCTTTGGCAATCACTACAAGAATTTAAATGAATATAGAACTTCCAAACTAACAGAAGAAAATGGAATGATTAAAACACTGTCATTCAAAAGAAAGGCAAGAAAGCAGAGAGAAAGGAACAGGCAAACAAAACAGAGCAGCAAATAAGATGGGATTTTAGTTTCTTATGCTTGCTGTAATACATCATCACAAATTTAGTGGCTTACAGCAACATCAATTCATTATCTCTGAAGGTCAAAAGTCCAAAATGAACTAAACTCAGGACTTTGGCAGGGCTGTGCGCCTTTCTGGAGGTTCTGGGAGAGAATCCTTTTCCTTGCCTTTTCCGGCGACCAGAGGCTGCCCACATTCCACAGTTCCTGCCCACTTTCTCCTCTTTCAGAGACAGCAACATCAGGCTGGATCTTTCCCATGCTGCCATCTCTCTGGTTCTCCTCTTCCACCTCCTGCTTCCACTTTTAAAGACCCTGTGATTGGGCCTATGTAGATAGCACATGATCATCTCTTTATCTTAAGATCAGCTGACTGAAAAAAGAAAATACATATAATTGAATGGCAATTATATCACACATCAAAACTTGTGTCATACATTTAACATGTTACTTGGAGGGAAATTTTAATTCTTTCTACAACCTAACTTTTCCTTGCCATGCAACACAACATATTCACAGATTCTGGGGATTAGGACACAGACATCTTTGGGGAGCTGTATTCTGCCCATTGCAATGGTGGATGTAGTGTCAACTATATCAGAAATGATAATATATGTAGATGGAAAAAATAATTTACTTAAAGGGACAAGAACTTTCAAACTGGATTGACAGGCAAAACCCAGCTGCATGCTGCTTACAACAGACACAGCTAAAGCTGAAAAATACAGAAATGGTGGTGGTAAAGAAAGGAAAAAGATATACTTGCAAATGCTAATCAAAAGAAAACTGATAAACTGCATTAATATCAGACTAATTGATTTGAGGGCCAGGAAGCATTATGTGAAATGAAAACATCACATAATGATAAAATACTCAACTCATCAAAAGGTATAAAAGTCTAAATTTGTCAGTGAGCCAAGATCGTGCCACTGCATTCCAGTCTGGGTGCCAGAGCGAGACTCCATCTCAAAAAAAAAAAAAGAAAAAAAAGTCTAAATTTGTATTACCTAATTACGAACCTCCTAATATATAAATCAAAATTGATGTGATCATCAGGAAAAAACATAAATCAGCTACCTTATTGAGATATCTTAATACATCCTTTCAATAAGTAGACAAGAAATTAGAATGTAGATTGAAAAACACTTAATACGCTTGATCTGGTAAAAAATATATAAATATAAATACACACACACACATTAATGCACTCCACCAGTTAAAGACACAGCTTGTTCCAAGTCAAATGGAATATTTACAAATACTAATCACAATTGGCTCATATAAATCAAGTCTCAACATATTTCAGAGGCTTGGTTTCCTATAGATGATGTTCTCTGACAACAATGTGATTGCATTATAAATTAATAACAACAACAAAAAGATCTAGAAAAAATGTCACATATTTGAAATGTACTTCTTACAAAAATGGCAGAATGTTGATAATTGTTGAGGTTGAATGATGAGTCCATGAAGGTTCATTACATGAATCTGTCTATTTTGGGTGTCTTTGAGAATCTTCAAACTGAAAATAAGAGTAAGTTATACATACCCATAAAAGAACCTGGATCAGGGAAGAAATAATAGAAAATAAATAGAGGCCACGGACAGTGGCTCACGCCTGTAATCCCAGCGCTTTGGGAGGCCGAGGTTGGCGGATCACCTGAGGTCAGGAGCTCAAGACCAGCCTGGCCAACGTGGTGAAACCCCGTCTCAACTGAAAATACAAAAATTAGCCAGGCGAGGTGGCGGGCGCCTGTAATCCCAGCTATTCAGGAGGCTGAGGCAAGAGAATCATTTGAATCCAGGAGGCGGAAGTCGCAGTGAGTCAAGATAGTGCCATTGCACCCCAACCTAGGCAACAAGAGTGAAACTCCATCTCAAAAAAAAAAAAAAAGAAAGAAAAGAAAAGAAAATACATAGAATCGAATGCCAATTATATCACACATCAAAACTTGCATCATATATTTAACATGTTACTTGGAGGGAAAGTTTTTAGTTTTAAACACTTCTATTAGAAGAAAGACCTAAAATTAATAAGCTGGGTGTCTAATCTAAGAATTAGAAAAAGATCAACAGAATAAATCCCTAATAAAGTAGAGGAAAGGAAAAGGTAAAGAGAAGTGTATATGCTAGTAAAGTAGAAAACATACAATAGAAAAGATGATAAAGGATTTATCATTGAGAACCCGCTGGAAATACAGGTTATGGCCAGGGAGATGAAGGCGTTGCCTCATCATGTGATGCTTGGGCTGGGGATACTGAACCTCTGCTATACTAGGGTCTCGTAACTGCAAGTGTAAGAAAAACATTGGTCGGGCGAGGTGGCGGGCGCCTGTAGTCCCAGCTACTCGGGAGGCTGAGGCAGGAGAATGGCATAAACCCAGGAGGAGGAGCTTGCAGTGAGCTGAGATCTGGCCACTGCACTCCAGTCCGGGCGACAGAGCGAGACTCCGCCTCAAAAAAAAAGAAAAAAGAAAAAAAAAGAAAAACACTGAGCGTGCAGGAAATAGAGGACTTAGGGGCGGGCAGTCTGCATGACGTGTCATATGAGAACATCTGCAGTTGGCATCCATTGACCTTGGAAGAAGTGGGATTTGGGCCGCTGGGGAAGGAGCCTGGGTACTCGGGGAAGCTGAGGTCGAGTATAGCAGCATGCACTGACAAAGTAGCAACTCCTTCGCTGCTACATGCATTGCCAGGTAAGTTGAGTTCCTGGGTCCTTCATTAGACAATCCAAAAGGTCTCTCGCCACATTGGTGGAGGACAGACGAGACAGACACAAGCACAATGCTAGGAATACAAAAGGAGACCTCATGATAGATGCTTTTAAAGGTTTAAAATGTACGAAAATGAGCTTAGGCAATGTGGCAGAACCCCGTCTGTATGAAAAATACAAAAATTAGCTGGGCGTGGTGGCACGTGCCGGCGGTCCCAGCTACGTGCGGGGCTGAGGCCAGAGGATAGGTTGAACCCAGAAGGTCATGGCTGCAGAGATCGCACTATTGCACTCCAGCCTGGGCAACAAAGTAAAACTCTGTTTCAATCAATCAATCAGAAAATATGGCCAGGCGCGGTGACTGACCCCTGTAATCCCAGCACTTTGGGAGGACAAGGCAGGCTAATCGTCTGAGGTCAGGAGTTCAAGACCAGCCTGGCCAACATGGCGAAACCTCGTCTCTACTAAAAGTACAAAAATTGGCTGGGCATGGTGGTGTGCACCTGTAGTCCCAGCTACTCTACTAGGAGGCTGAGGGAGGAGAATCGCTTGAACCAGGAAGGCGGAGTCTGCAGTGAGCCGAGATTGTGTCACTGCACTCAGGCCTGGGCAACAGAGTGAGACTCCATCTCACAAAAGAAAAAAAAAAAGGAAAAGAAAATATAATGAAAAACTCTATTGAAAACTTAGATAAAATAGACATGTTCCTGTGAAAATATAATTTACACAGAAATAGAAAGAGAAAAGTGAGCCTGAACCAGGCTTCTCTAGCACACGTATTTTCTCCATGAGGCACGTCCCAGTGTCTTGCACTAACACCAGACAGTGTTTCAGCACCACGCGTGGGGGAACGTTTTCAGCAGCAGAATCACTAACAAAAAACACAAAAATGCAGCACTAAGCAGAACTCGAGGAGGACAGTTTGTGTATTAGTCCATTTTCATACTGCTACGAAGAAACACCCAAGACTGGGTAATTTATAAAGAAAAAGAGATGTAATGGACACAGTTCCACATGGCTGGGGAGGCCTCACAATCATGGTGGAAGATGAAGAAGGAGCAAAGGCATGTCTTACATGGTGGTAGGTTATAGAGAGTGTGCAGGGGAACTGCCCTTTATAAAACTATCAGATCTCCTGAGACTTATTCACTATCATGAGAACAGCATGGGAAATAGCTGCCCCCATGATTCATTTACATCCCACCGGGTCCCTCCCAGGAACGTGGGGATTATGGGAGCTACAATTCAAGATGAGATTTGGGTGGGGACACAGCCAAACCATATCACTTGGTTACCATACCAGAGCTGAAACGGGAAGGCAAAGTGTGGCCTTGTTCATCCTCAGCTGAGAACCCATGTGTCAGACGACTCAAATGTTTCCCTCACTCTGCACGCATCCATGTCCACAAATGACCCCAAAAGTGCTGTAGGCATTGATTTTTGGGTCCTGAAAAAGTTTCAGCAAGTAGGTAAATTTACAAACACAGTATCTATGAGCAATAGCACCAGTTGTATTCCCTTTAAATCAGGAAGAAAACAATGGTGGAGGCCCTAGTCAGACCACTATTTTGAAATGACACAATTTTCTTTTTATGTGGATGTTATGGTTACATACAAAGAAAACCCAAAAAGAATCTATACTAAATTATTATAATTAATTGGAGCTTAGGAAGATTGCCTAATACAAAATCAACATACAAAAACTTAACAAATTTTTATATATCAGTCATAAACATTGAGAAAATATAATTTAATAAAGGATATCATTTATGGTAGCAGTATAAATATATGAAGTCCCCAGGAAGAAAATTCTTAAAGGAAGAGCAAGATCTTTATGGACAAAATTATTAAACGATTGAAACGCATTTAAGAAGAGGCCAGTTAGTGAAGAATTTACTGTTAAAGGAGAGGAAAAGAACAAGTTAGCAAATAAGTAAATTCTTCCCAAATTTATCTTTTGACATTGTAATTCTACATAAAACAACAAGTTTTGGAAAGTTTTTTGTTTGTTTGTTTCAACTAGATGAGCTGATTTGGTAATTTAGACCAAAGAGCAGAGGACCAAGAATAGCTGACACACTGCCAAAGAACAAGTCGAGTGCTTTGCTCTCCCGGAAATGTATCAAGAATTATGACAATGACAACAATATAATTAGATAGAATGAATAAGATCTAGTATTTGATAGTACAACAGAGTGACTACAGTAAACAATAATTTATTGTACATTTTAGAATAACTAAAAGAGTATAATTGGATTTTTTGCAACACAAAGAAAGGATAAGTGCTTGAGGTACGGATACCCCATTTACCCTGGCGTGATTATTATGCATTGTATACCTGAATCGAAATATCTCATGTACCCCATAAATATATGCACACTACCTAACAATCCATTTTGGGTGGAGTAAACACTTATATGTAGAAGACAAAATCATAAAACTTTTAGAAGACACAGTAGGAAAGTATTTTTATGAACTTGTTATAAGATTTCTTAGATAAGACAAAGGTTAAATTTTGATGAGAATGTGGGACAACTCAAACATATATACTGTTTACATACTGTTTGTGGATTTGTGAATTCTTATAACTACTTAGAAAGTAATTAGCAATATTTAGAGCGAATTTAAAAATATGCATATCCAATAATCTAGCCATTATATTCCAAGGATATCCCTTGGAGAAAAATGTGTGTGTGTGTGTGTGTGTGTGTGTGTGTAATGGGAGACTCATATAACACTGTTCATAGCCCTGTAAGAGCAAAAATCTGGGAGAAAATATCATTTCCACTGACAGTAGAAAGGTTAAAGAAATTGTGGTATATTCATGTGATAGAATACTGTAAAGCAGTGGCAGCAAATGAATCACAGTTGCACACAGCAATACGGATGACACCTAATACTGAATGAAAAAAGCAAACTTCAGATGAATACTCACAGTATGATTACAATTATGTAATATTTTAAATTGCTAATTTAGACATATTGCGTAGGAATACAAATATGAAGTTAAAAGTATAAACAAAGAAGCGAGGGAGTTGATCCTCAAATTAAAAATAATTATGTATCTGAGAGAGGGGATGAAATGAGGGGACTCAAGATGCTTCAAAGGTAATGGTTACTCTTTTGTTCTTAAACTGATTAATGGGTCATTGTGTTGTTATTCTTCATACCTTACACATACACATATTTTTGAGATATGTAAGGCATTTAATTAAACAACTAAAAATTAAACAAAGTGGAAAACCAAATAACAAAATCTTTCAAATTATTGCCAAGGCAAGCAATGTACCGACAGGCCTCCACTGATAAGGAGGTTGAACTACCATTTAGATATTAAGCTGGTTTTGGCAGTTTGACATATGTCATTTTACTACATTATTACACCAATTACTTGAGATAGGTCTTACTAATCTCATAGAAAAGGGATATTGAAGCATAGTGAGTTAAAAGAACTTGAGAGGCAAGTAGTAAACTACGGAATGGGAATCCAAATCAAACTTTTTTTTTTTTTTTTTTTTTTGAGACAAGATCTTGCTCCATTGCCCAGGCTGGAGTGCAGTGGTGAGATCTCAGCCCACTGAAACCTCTGTCTCCCAGGTTTAAGTGATTCTCCTGTCTCAGCCTCCCAAGTAGCTGAGATTACAGGCGTGCACCACCACACTTGGCTAATTTTTTTTGTATTTTTAGTAGAGACAGGGTTTTGCCATGTTGGCCAGGCTGGTCTTAAACCTCTGATCTCAAGTGATCAGCCCACCTCGGACTCCCAGAATGCTGGGATTACTGGCGTGAGTCACCGCACCTGGCCCCAACTCTCTTTTACTCCAAACTTGTGTTCCAAAACTCATAAAAGGCTAAATCAGGTGGAGAGAGTTGAGGTTTGGCTCTGCTTTTAGCAGGCTGGAACAGGGGCCTCTTTTTACGAACAGGGAGGCCCGAGATAAACATTGTCACTGCAGCCATTGCAAAAGTTGCTGAAAGAGAGAAAACAAGAATAAGGAAAATGGAGCCATTTCTGTCCAGAAAGATATGTGCAGCCTCCAAAAGGAGAGAACCTGTGGAAAAAAAACAAATAGACTGCCACATGGTCCGTGAGCGAGGAGGTGGACGTACAAAAATGGGTTGTGGGAAACTTTCAAGGTGAGTGATGACGAGTGAGGTTGTTTACACGGCCCTGTGTGAAGTGGCGGAGTCAGGCCCAGGCAAAACGCAGCTGACGCTGCAAATGCACAGACTACAAATTCTTCTGGCTGTCCTGGGAGGCTGTGCTTCACAGATAAGGCTGTTCATCAACGCAGGCATCCCCCTTACTTTCAGAGGAGGCCAATTAACATTACTCATTGAGAAGAAAACCAGTAGTGAGTTGGGATGGAACCAGCTTAGCAGAGGTGATTTAGGGCATAAGAATTCAGCAAGAAGCAGAGATTTCTGATACAGTGTGTTAACGAGAAACATTGCAAATATTTTTTCCTTTGGACAGGCTTTATTCTGTATGACACATTGGCAGAAGTCTGCAATTTTCACTTTCCTTTCCATCTATGGTCCATTTTATTTCCAATAACCACCTCCTCTTAACTTTGTGCTAAGAAATGAAGGTGTGACATTTCACAAAATTGTGACCTTAGCATACATGTTTTGAAATGGGATTTGTGAAATATTCAGTGTTAAGTCTCCCAAGCAGCCAGTTGCCTACATTATCCAGGCAGTAAAACCTCAGGTTCCATGGTTAGTTGAATTCCTTGGATCTCGTTTCTGTTGTCTGCTGAAATTTCCTTCAAAATAAAACAACCCCTTCATCCTCCAGATATGAGGTGGTTGTTCACTGGCATTCTCAGTTTTTCAATCTGAGTCTCACTCCCCACGTTCCTGCTTATGCCCAAAAATTCATTTTAAACCAGATTCCCCTTGCCATCATCCCCTCAATAGAAAAAATTGCTTCACTTTGCTTCACATGATGTAATTGAACTTTCTGGGTGAGAAGTTGCACCTCAGACATTGAGCTGTGGTTTTCACAGTCAATCAATGAATAAATTAAAGAGCTCTGTGACAGCTGTGGTTTCTGAGGATAAGAATCACTGTCTTGGTCATCTGACTTCATTTCTCACCCCTCCCTTTCAAGGTTGAGGTGAACTTGGTGAGTGAATTCATTTCTTTTATTTTCCTATTAGGATTTGAAAATTAATCGTTCTAGCCAATCAACCAAAAATAATTTCATCATAGTAGCAATTTCCGTATATAAATTATCTAGAGAGTTAGAATACAATGGAAAGTGGGAGATTCTCATGACCAGCCCCTGTTGTTTTTTTTTCATTGATAAAATATACATAATAGAAAATTTACTCTTTTAACCATTTAAAAGTGTACAATTCAGTGGCATGAAATGCATTTACAGTGTGTTGCAACCATCACCATGATTTCCAGAACTTTTTCATCTTCTCAACTCTGTACCCACTAAACAGTAACTCTCCATTCCCCCCTGCTCCTAGCCCCTGGCAACACCATTCTGCATTCTGTCTATGAATTTGACTATTCTATGTATCTCACATAAGTGGGATCATAAAATATTTGTCTCTGCATTTGGCTTATTTCACTTAATATAATGCTTTCCAGGTTCATCTGCATTGTAGCATGTATCAGAGTTTCTTTTTATGAATGAGTAATATCCCATTGTGTGTCTACACCAGTCTGTTTAGTCATTTGTTTGTCAATGGACACTTGGGTTGCTTCCAGATTTTGACTACTGTGAGTAATGCTGCTATAGACATTAGTGTAAAGGTATCTTTTTGCATCCTTGCTTTCAATTATTTGGGTATATGCCTAAGAGTGGAATTGCTGGATCACATGGTAATTTTATGTTTAATCTTTTGAGGAACCAACCTTTTATTTTTTAATTCATAAGCAAAGAAGCTGATTGTTGACATTAAATCAGAGGATGGCAGACGGGCGATGCCTTAACTCCAAGAGAAAAATCTGTGGTACAGGGGATTTTAGAAGCCTGGGAAAGCTAGTGAGAATTAAAAAAAGTATTCTTTTATGAGTTAAGTTGGAGGGAACATTTCAGTTACTTGCAGTCACTACCTTTTCCATTTATAGTTAAAAATGGCTCTGTGAGGCTGAATACAATTAGAAGCAGAAACTACTACAATTGTCCCTGGGATAATAGATCCAGCTCTTTTGTTTAGATCCAGTAAGTTTGGATAACATCATCAGAATTAGGTTTGAGGAAATGATGCTGCTTGTCTACATTACGGGTTGCAAATGGCAGATCTAGGATCCCATCACACTCCTGGTGGCTCTACTCACTGCCTTGCTCAACTGGGAGGACATAAAACATGAAAAGAATAAGTAAACGACATCATGGTTCTCAAATTTCTCAATACCATAGATCCCTTTGGAAACCCAAGGGTTGAAAACCTCAAGGTGGGAATAACTGAACATAGGATGTCTTGTAAATCTTGAGGGTCTCCATGATATACTTTGGAAATGCCCTGCAGAACTAATAGAACAGAACATGTGAATATTTTGAGACAAATGGATCAGTTTCCACAAACACTTATCGAGCCTGCTATGTGACCAGCACTGTGTTTGAAACCTTAGGGGGTATAAAGATGAGTAAGACACACTCCTTGCCCATCAGAAGTTTGTGTCATAGAAGGGCAGTTGAGACCATTGTAAGATCTCTTTAATTCTCTTGGACGAATTACCTGCTGTGTAATAATACACATTGTCCCTAAGTAAGAATACATATTTTTAGACCATATTTTAATGAATGGAATAAGCTAATCATTGGTGATATGGTATAAACCTGATATATTATTATAAGAGGAACTCAAAAGGAGGAGAAACAAATAGTTATGGGCTTGATGGGCCTCATTTTATTTAATTCTCCCTGCAGCTTTGCAGGGTATGCATTAATGGGTCCATTCTATAGAGACTAAAAACTGAGTCTTGGTGAAGGTAAGGAACTTGCCTACAGTCACACAACCAATAAGAGCAAGGCTTGACTAGGAGCCCCCCTTTCCAGCTCTCCAGTACCCATGTGAGTTCCAGTATACCCACTGCTTCTTACTGCTTTCAACATAATTATTCTCCCATTATTTCATCAGATCCTTGCTGCACTTCCCCAGTACTTCTAAACAGGTCTTTGAGATAATGTAATTAAGTAATGAACATATTGATGAGAAAGTCTTCTTATGCATATTTCTTTTATTTGCTCGTTCTAGATGAAACTGGTGAGATTTGGGTCTGAATTATTACAGAAGAGATAAGAGCTTTTGTGTGCCCATGGACTTTTTGCTCCCTTGAGTCACCCATTCTGTGACCCTAAAAAGTTGTAGTTGACCATAATCATTTATTGTAATTGAGGAAGTTACAATAATACCTGTTGAGTGACAACTATGGTGCTACATGGGTATTTTGATGATAAGTCTTCTGTTATAATAATTCCTATTTTTTTTTAACACTTCTGAGCCACCCATTTTCCCACTCACCCCAAGTGTGTTACAGAATCTGACAGCTGTCAGCCCATAGCAGTAGGAGGTTGCTATAATATAGCACATATTCAATAGTGGTTTTTTTTTTTTAATTGAGTGCCTGAGTGCCACAAACTATGATAGCTCCTTCCTTGGAAACTTAATATTAGTAGTACCCCCAGGGAGTTTTCATCATTTTTATTTTCAGTGGAAGAAATGAAGTTCAAGGAGATGCCAACAGTTAGCAAACGGCAGATCTGGGATTCCATGGCACCCTCCGGTGATTCCAGTCACTGCTCTGCCTAATTGCTGAGAGACGTGTCCAGATCCAGAAAACCCAGGGGAATTGGTTATCAATGGGCAAGCCCTGAAAAGATGGTGAAGCAGATGTTAGTTAAACATAAATATATATTTTTGGTCCTTTATTGCCTCTGCCTGTGTAAATCTCTGAGCTCCTTTTCCAAAGAGGTAGCTACCTTCGATAACGTGCCTCTCATTTCCCCCTTCTCCCCCTCCCAGAATCCTCTTCTTCCATCTGTCAGATGGCCCTTTATATTCTCAGGAGAGGGGCTCCTATGAAGATTTCTGGGGACTTCTCTACTATGCCCCTTGCAGCAGTTACTTAAATTTTCCTTTCCTTCCTTTCATTCTTCGTGCATCTCCTATATGTGAGGCCCTCCAGGAGCTCATGGCCGAGTGGGAAGGACAGGTACCTAGACAATTCATTGTCATGTGCTTTACAAAGGTGCATTCAGCCACACCTAATGGTTCCTAATAATTTCATGTATTATTATTATATCATGCATTAATACATAATAATTTCATGTATTATTAGGAACCATTGAACATTGGCAGAATCTCTCATGATTACAGGATATAACCCCAAAACTTTTGTTTTTGACATCCTGATTGCATTCTGACTGGTCAGAAAAAAAATGTGACTCTTTTCTGCAGTTTTCACAGGTTACTTACTACTTTTATTTCCAATAACAAATCACCTTGATGTGACATTTCATGCTCCTGAGTATCTCCGGCTGGCAGTGGTACTGGATTGCCCTTTATAAAGGTGGTGTGAGGGGCTTAGTGGTGTTGTCATCCTTGTTGTTTTAGTAAGGAAATTCAGAAGGAATAATGTCACATATAAACAGGCATTTTTATTTACAGCTTTGCCTGATATTTAAGTGAAATGCCCAGTGCTCTAAGCAACATAAAAAGCATCTTTGGATTCCTGGAAGCAATGACATTCTCACTGATAGTGTTTGGCCAATTCATCTGGCCTGTAATGGATTCGCAGTGGTAGTGAAATGGAGCTGGTGGGGTGATGGGGGAGTCAGCAACAAGCCCATCTTTTCACTTTCCCTACTAGTAATCTAAGCAGTGGGGTCTTGTTTTCATTAGAAGCACAGCTCTGAGACCATGGATGTTAATAAGAGGATTGAATGGGTATTGGTCAAATGATCTCCCTGCCCTATTTTACCTCAATACTGAGGCTGCTTTATAGAGAATCCAGAGTCTCCAATGATATTTACTGAGCAAATTTTACCATCAGGCTGTACCATACCAAGTGTATTAGTCCATTTTAACAGTGCTATAAATACTACCTGAGACTGGGTAATTTATAAAGGAAAGAAGTTTAATTGACTTACAGTTCTGCCTGGATGGGGAGGCCTCAGGAAAGTTACAATCATGGCAGAAGGCAAAAGAAAAGCAGGCACATCTTACATAGCAGCAGACGGGGGAGACAGAGAGAGAGAGAGAGAGAGAGAGAGAGAGAGAGAGAGAGAGAGAGAGAAGGGGGAAGTGCCAGACACTTATCAAACAACCAGATCTTGTAGGAACTCACTATCAGGAGAACACCATGGGGGAAACCACACCCATGATCCAATCACCTAAACCCAGGTCCCTCCCTCAGCCTGTGGGGATTACAATTCAGATTACAGTTGGAGATGAGATTTGGGTGGGGACATAGCCAAACTGTATCACCAAGAGTCATTGGATAACATCCATTTCTGTTCTCCAGAAGAGGGAAGAAGAAAAAAGAATATGGCCTGCAAGTGGAAATGTGGTTAGGTTATTTATAGCCAAAAGACATGTTTTGCCATTCTTTATCTCTAATTTCTGGAAACAGCCAATCTCTGAGCACCACAAGACTCAGGATCCAGGATGGCCGATCAAGGTAAGAAGGCTGTTCTTCAGCTTCTTTAGCTGCCATGCAGCTGCTGTACTTGGTATGTTTTTTTCTTATCAGAAGAATTCATGATTGATGATATGATTCCTGGAAAGTTCTTAAAGCTTTGCAGAAGAAAGAGCATATTTAAATGAATTACAACACAATCTCAGACTTGAAATTGTCCAAACGCTCTAAGTGTCTGGGTTGCTTCTCCTTTGACACGGGCTCTTTTAAGATCTATATAAAGTCTCTTATAACACAACAATGCTGTCAGGGCATTTCAATAAATCATGGAATTCTTTCATTCATTTATTCATTCAACATTTATTTAACATCTGTTATATGCCAGGCACTATGTTAACTTGGGGCTTATCAAGAGTTCTAAAGTGGTTCCTGGGCTCTGAAATTCTCCTTGTGGGAGAGTGTTTCAGAATAAAATGTTGCATTTATCCTCACAACAATATGGAGAAGTAGATATTTCTTGGCTCTACATCACTGGTGAAGAAACAAAGACTTAGGGAGGCCAAATACTATGCCCAAGGACTTATATGTAAAACTTAACTCCAAATTTCATTCTATTTTCAATGCATCATGCTCTATTCTCACTTTATATGGGCTTTAGTTACTAGATTTTAATCAAAATAGACCAACCAATGTAAATATACAGACTAGATCCTTGGCATTTGTAGATTTAATTTTCCTGGCTTTGACTATTGCTAGACTATTCTTGGGCACCGCTAACAAATGACCTTGAAGAGCCATGACTGAAGAGTTTAATTTTCTGAGACATGATCTGAATCTCTGGCCCTAAGAGTCTGGGGAGTGGAGGTCAGTCACGTACATTCAGAGTGGCTTACTAGCATCTGCATCTTAGTGTGGCTCTGTTTCCACATGTTCTCCTTTATATTACAGGGAAAATGCTATAGTGGCCTGCCAATTATCAGCAGTATTTATGAATGGTAGAATTTCAGAAGAAAGTCTCAGGAGTTGTCCATCATGAATGTCAATATATTAAAAACTGCTAACATGGAAATTATCAAATTCAGCTCATGGATTTAGAGATGAGATTTGATGCTCCCAATGGGTCATATCTCCTCAGCCATTTGATCCACCAGGACTTCTTTCGCTGCCCCAGCCTCTGGGTAGGAATGGTGCCTAGGGCTCTGGTATGTGGTGCTTTTGAGGGGAACTTGAGCAATCATGCCCTGTTGTTTAAGACCATCAAAGAGATACCTCAGGGCCTTGCAAGCACCACAGCTCCCAGTGGTGCCACTTACTTCCAGGGTATTTCAGGCAACAGATAGTCTTCCGTAGTCTTGGAGATTTGCAATCGTTTTCTGCAATTACCTACCTATCATGAGATTAGTAGAATGAACAGATCTTTCCCAGAGGGAGCTGCGACATTCATTCTCATCTACTCAACGTTTGGTTCCTGACCCTAGAAGCTTCATCAAACATCCCATTTCCGTAAAATGCCCCATTTGGAAGAGTTTTGGTGGGAATAAAACACTCCAAATACTGGATTTTAAAATCTCTTTTATTTGCAATAGGCATTAGGAAGATAAAACTCTCTATATCACTTAGCAGCATAGAAAAAGGAGAAATGACATTTATGGCATCCCAATGCCAGAATCATAAAGCACAGTATGGAATAGTGGATTTGGACCTGGGAAGCAATAGCTAAAAACCAACACAATTACTATTTCCAAAATCTATGCCAATAAGTGGAGCTCATAGCCTTTATGATACAATATTACCTTATTATCTGCCAGAAGGAGTAGTTTTGGGGAAAAAAATCTCATTTTCACCATTGCTTACCAATGACTTTAAATATTAAGCCGAGATTATATGAAAATACCTTTACTGGCCATATACTAATTTTCTTGTAACTGTGGGGTTTTATTTAGTCTAATGTATAGACATGCCCCTTCTTGGTTGTAAATTAGATGGCACTTTGATTTATCTATCTTAAAACCATCCTCCGTGCTGTTCATTTCTATTACACATAAGAATTTGGAAGTGCTTTTTAGAGGTCAAGAGCAAGTCTGTGTCATCTCCTGGCGCAAATCACAAGCTGAATAACTTCTGTTCAGCTCCTTCTTTATCCAAGAGATGGAAAACCGAAGTCATGCTAGCCAGGATGATATTGAGGAGAAACAAAACAAAGCCCATCTGGGTTTTGTGTGGCACCAGCCTCCTCATCAGCACACGATAGCATTTCAGTGCTGAGTCTGAGTGTTATAAAAAATTATTTAAGAGCAAATAAAAATGCTGCTTCCACAAATGTGAATACCTAAATGCTAATCAAAGCTTTGCTGCAATCCTGCAGAAATGCATGATAAGATTTTCCAGCTGCCAATCATTTAATTCTGACAGCTGTAATGAGATTCTGGTTTAATGTGTACTTCTTAATAACTTGGGGCCTGGAGCAGGTGCTGTCCTCTTTAAAAGACAACTTGCAGATTGTCAACCAGTTTCTTCCCATCTAGCAGTGGGGAGACAGCCTCTAAAGTGGTCAAGCATGAGGGGGCCTTCATGGGCATTAGCGTCTGTAAGGCTCTGAATTACTGTCTTCTCTACCTCCACCCATTGTTAAGGAAAAGATGAGTTTCAACTGTGACTGGTTTTAAGGAGTGACAATTTAGTACAAGATTTTCTAATAAGCAAAGGCAACATGTTTGAACTTGGAAGTTTTACTCTAATTCCCACGGAAAGATCTCCAATAACAGAAATTACTTATCTGTTCTCAGCAATAGAAGAATATATGTATTGTCATCTCTTTTGAGATAATGAAATGCCATTTAAATTACCCTCTCTTCCTGGTAAATCTGAGAAGAAAGCAAACTCCCTAAGTTTCCTATCATTTTGCAGAGCCTGAAACCATATCTAGTAATCACTTCAAACCTCACTAGGGAAGAACAGCAGGTAGGAAGCTGTTTGGGATTTATAGTGCCACTTACTTCTACAGGTAAAATCAGAGTCATAAAAAGCAAGAAGAAAGAGTTCTTGAGCCCTCCAGGGTAAGTAAGGGAATATACTTTAAAATTCTGATTTTTATTACTCTAGAAAAAATAAGACACCTTCGCCCGTAGCTGGAAAACTAAACTACATCCTTTTTCTGAGGCTGTTATTCATTTGAGTCTCTGATTGTCTCCACTGAGCTCAGACAGATCTGGTGCTCTCTCTGCCTGACTCAGTTTCTTCACCTTTGAAGAGGAGCTAGCAATATCAGCCGGCTTCTCACACTGCATGCAGAAGTCTTAGAAATAAAAGGTATCATCTTGGAGCTTGAAAGTTCTGTAACGATGACCAAGATTCACTCTGAGGGCAGAAAAATTAAAAACAAACATGTAATGCTTTTTCCAGGGGTGTTAATAACAAAATGGGTCTAGGTGATTCTCTCTGTTTCCATGTTATTGATCTTCCTCCTTTCCTTCTGAAGGCATCATATGGAGTGTCGAAGGCTGGTGGTAAGGAGGAAAAAGGAATGAACACTGAATTAGTAATATCTGAGCTTTCCCAGTCAAATCTAGTCATGACTCAGCAAGGAAGCCAAAGGAAAACATCACTGCATTACACCTGTTACAGAAGAGGCCTGTCTGAGGCAGAGAGAAGCTCCGAGTGTGAGCCTCTGTGCAAACCGTTCCAAATAAAGAGAGATTTCTGACCCTTACCTCCCTCCCATCCTTCCCCCCTCAACTCTGGGAGAGAAGAGCCCTCCTCTTGGTTTTGGAGTCCTTCCACTTTCCCTTGCTACTAGCTCCTTTCCCTCCCAGCAAACATCCATGCCTCTCTCCTAAGACATAAGCAAAATTATTTGCTGAAACTTGTTACCCCTTTGAGACAACCATATTGCTGTCCTTCCTCTCACACTGCCAGGAATGTCAGGAAAAACATGGCTGGTGTCAGGTTCAAATCTTCACTTTCTCTTTAGCCATATGTCTCTGGGAACGTGATTTCCCCTCTCTCCCCCCAGTTAAAACAGCAACAAAAACATTGATAATGATGCCTGCAAGAATCATGAAGCTGAAATGAGATCGCGCATATACATGGCCAAGGAACAAGAAAGTCCCAGGGATTCCTCATTTCGTGGCCAAATTTGTTGAAGACTGGTTGGGACCTGCCAGCTTGCCTCTGCGGCTCTGCCCATGCTCTTGAGGGCATGCTGACCTCTGCCTTTGCTGACCTCTAGACCATGTAACAAGGGTAAACACTGCCTCTCCCTAGAAATCTTGCCTGCACTGGTTTCCATGACACAGCATTACCTCGGTGCAGCTTACAAAACAGCTCACAGAATTTCTTCTAACATTTAGAGTCAAAATAGATGGCCAGTGCTCTGCCTTCAGTGCAGGAATCTGTGCTTCCTCAGAGGTCTTGCAGTTTGGGGTCTGGATCCCTAGAGCTCTGAAAACTTTATCTCGAGGACCATCCTGAGTAGCTTTTATTCCAGTACTGGGGGGATGTGCTGTGCAAATCAGAAGCAAGTCCTGGCCTTGTCCACCCAGTTGGGGGGGCCATAGATTTGGTGAAATTGTGCCTGTTACTTTGGAGGTGAGTGGGTCAGACATGAGATGGGGGTGGTCCCTGCTCATCCCCATTCATGTTCTGGAGTCTGTTACTCCCACTGAGTTCCATTATCCATGGGAGAAACTGAGGCACAGGTATCAAAGGGGTGGGATGGGTAGTCACACCAGACTGGCAGCAGCACCGCCTGGTAAAAACCTGAGCCTCTGTCTCAGTCTGGAGCGGGCTCCACTACACCTGCAGCCTATGGACAGAGAGTCTGCAGACAATGTGCCAAACTCTGTTTATTCTGTGCAAACAAAGGTGCTTGTGGGGACAAAGGCAGAAAGTAGAATGTTTAGGCTGACTGATGGCTAAACAATGGGTGGAAAGAGAGGCTGGAAACTTGACTGTGTAGGTAAGAGATGAGAGCCTGGGGAATAAAAATAAACAAAAGGAGTAGAGAAAGAGGCTGGGCAGAGAAGGGGCCTGCAGAAAGATGTGTGATGGGCTGGTTGGTCAGCTGCCGCTGGGCCCAGAGGGAGCTGAAGGGATTTGTGTGCACACAGAGACTGCTTATTCTGTTGTTCCACCAGAAATTGAGGGTAGGACCTGGAATATTGCACAAAAGCCCTTGCCAGCTCTAAGACTTGAAAGCAGGGCTGAGAGGGAGAGGAGGCAGGGGAAATACATTGGCCCCCTGTTTCCACTGGGAGAAAGAAGCCAAGAAAACAGCAGAGGAGAAAACAGATTCGAAGACTATGAGACCCGGGAGAGATTGTTTAATTTAACCTCTTTCTCTACAAACAAGGAAGCTGCAGCCCAGGGAGGGTAAACGACATCCCAGAAGGTCACTGAGTCTTCACCAATCCAGATGTTGCAGGTGTCTCCTCCCAAAATATATCTTCAAGTCCTAGCCTCCGGTGTCTGGGAATGTGACCTTGTTTCCAAACTTGATGGTTTTGAATGCCATCAAGTTAAGAGGAGGTCATACTGGAGTGGCTGGGCCCTTAATCCAGTATGACTGCTGTCCTTAGAGGAAGAGGACAAGAGACAGATGCACAGGGAAGAAGGTCACATGACAGTAAGGCTGAGATAAGAGGGATGCATTTATAAGCAAAAAATGCCAAGGGTTGCCAGCAACCAGGAGAAGCCAGGGCAGAGGCACAGGGCAGACTCTCCCTCTGAGTGTCCAGAAGGAGTCAACCCTGCCAACACTTTGATTTTGGACTTTGGCCACTGGAAGTGTGAGAGAATGCATTTCGGTTGCTTTAAGCCACTCAGTTTGTGGTACTTTGTTATAGTAGCCCCCCGCAGTTTAATATGCTAGGCTGAGGAAAGCAAGCACGTGCCAAGTATGGAACCGCCCCAGAAATGCAGCAGAGCCCCGCAATCACACTTGCTGGCTTCCCATGGAGTCTGGATCTGCAGACGGATTCACCTTTGTATTAGTTTGTCTTGCATTGCTATAGAGAAATACCTAGGATGGGTGCAGTGGCTCAAACCTGTAATCCTAGCACTTTGGGAGGCCAAGGCAGGAGGATCGCATGAGCTCAGGAGTTTGAGACCAGCCTGTGCAATATGGAAACCCCGTCTCTATAAAGACTGCAAACATTAGCTGGGTGTGGTGGCAGGCACCTGTAATCCCAGTGACTTGTGAGGCTGAGTTGGGAGGATCACTTGAGTCCTGGAGGCAGAGGTTGCAGCGAGCTGTGATCATGCCACTACACTCCAGCCTGGGTGACAGAGTCAGACCCTGTCTCAGAAAAAAGAAAAGAAAAGAAATATCTGAGACTGGGTATTTTTTTTAAAGAAAAGAGGTTTAATTGGCTTATAGTTCCTCAGGCTGTATAGGAAACATGATGCTGGCACCGGCTCGGCTTCTGAGAAGGCCTCAGGAAACTTACAGTCATAGCAGGAGGCAAAGGGGGAGTTGGAATAGGAACAAGAGTGTCGGGGGGAAGTGCTACACACTTTTAAACAACCGGATATCATAAGAATTCACTCACTATCACAAGAACAGCATGAAGGGGATAAAGCTAAGCCATTGGTGAAGGATCCACCCCCATGATCCAATCACCTCCCACCAGGCCCCACCTCCAACACTGGGGATTACAGTGCAACATGAGTTTTGGGTGGGGACACAGATCCAAACCATATCAACCGTCTACAAGTGCTGGGTTAACTGGGAGGGCTGAGCAGATGTGGAGAGATGCCAGGGGACTCGGGACAAGCAGAGAGAGCCGGCCTGGGCTGGGTGTTGTGACTGCCTCCTCTACAGGGCCTCACCTGCACCACCAGGTTCCTTGCCCACTGCTGCTCCTGCCTGAGCTTCACTTCTCAGGGGATGCACCCATGGTGCCACAGTCCTAAACACACAGGGGCTTCTGGCCCTTAACCCTCTCTGATCCTACACTCCTAGACTGCAGCGATCACGTTGGTGCCCCCCAGGTCTCCTCTCTCTCAGCACCTTCTGTCTCCAAGGCAGCCCTGTAAACTCCCGAGATCCATCCAGTCCCTACCTGGTTCTTTACCACCTCTCATGCCACTCCCTCAGTCTACCCCATTTGACCCATCTAGAAGGAGTTCAGCAAGAAGTCCCCTCCCAAATATAGAATCCTGCCCTTCCACCAAGACCACCTAGACTGCACATGCCCTTGAGGCCTCCGCCGTGTCCTCGACACCAGCAAGGCCCTTACATTGAGGAGGTTAGAATGGAAGGCTAAGGAGCAACACATCTTGCTGTCCTAATAAGAAAAGATGTAATTTGAATAGCTGGGGCTTCAGGAAGAGGCCCCCCAGGCCCCTCAGGGAACAGCAGCTCCCTAGCGGGAAGAGTGGGGTTCCCAGAGCCCTTAGCCTGAGTGCTTTCCTTCCTCCCTCTGTCAGGCCTTCCCAGTGTCAGGTCTCATTCCCTCTGTTCCCACCCTTGTCATTGTATTGCCTGCTCAGGTAAGGTGTGTCTATGTGAATTCAGCCTTTTTCTCCAGGTTTAGGGGGTCTTTGTACTAAAACTGCAGATTTCTGAGATCTATATCCAGGGATGCTGCCTCAGGAGGTAAGGGGCATGGCCTGGGATTTGCATTTTGGAACTAGCTTTCTAGTGTTTTTGCTGTGGGGTGGTCCTCAAACCCTAGACAATATTGTTCTTAGTCTAAATACTTCCAGTGTGGGGGATTTTGGGGACAGTGGCAGGTGGTGGAAGAGACTATGTTGACAACTCAGTCATGTGCTTCCTTTCAAGGGGGACCACATCTGATGCCACTGGGCACTGCCCCAAACCTGGGGCCTGGGATAAGCCTTCCCAGGGGGATCTGGGCAGGGATGCAGAGATACGGCTGGCTGTGGTTATGATAGTCGGGGAGGGAGTCAGGCAGGGGGGCTGCACCTGTGTTGGTGTGTGGACTGGTAGAAAGTTCTCTACAGGGGACAGCAGGGAAAGAGGGAGGAAGAGGAGCCAGCAGAGGGAAGGGCAGAGGGCTCAGGGGTTCTGTGGGGCTGCAGCTTCCTCCAGATGCCTCGACAATGCCATCCACAGCTACTGGTCATGCTCAGAGCAGCTGCCCTCCTCCAGGTGGAAGCTGTTTGGCAGCACCTGGCTACATGACTGGGTTGCCTGTGGCAAGGAGGGATTGCTTCCTATGTCAGGAGCTTGCACCTAGCTCAGGGAGGGAGAGCCAGGACAAGAAAGAAAAGAGAGACAAGAAAGAAATGAAAAAATCCAGCCTCTTCCCACCAGCCTTCTCTGAGTATGCCCTATCGTAGTCTCCAGCAGTGCTCACTCGAACCCACCTCCCAGCTCAGGAAGGAAAGATGGGAGATCTTTCCGTATTACAAGGGTGGTGGAGTGGGGATGCATTCAAATTGCTCTGGCTATACTTTGCCTGTCCCTCTGTGTGACTGGCTGCCTATCACCCACACCCAGGCAGGCCCAGACTCCTGGGGTTGGGGTGCCATGGTGGGGGAATGAGCCTCCACCTCTGGATCAAGTCTTGAGAGACACTGTTGGGTGCTGCTGGGCACTTGGCATCTGCAAAGCATGCTCCATGCCCCATGCAGGTGCCCTCCCCTTGATAAGGGAGGCTGAGCAAATATCTCAACGTTAATCAAATACGTGACCTCAGGAGTGTCTCCTCTATTCCTTAAAAAAGGAAATCTTGAAGCTTATTCCTGTTGTTAAACCAAAAAATAGAGAATAAATAAATAAATACATACATAAAAAAGGAACTCCAATAGAAATGGAAAGCAGAGCACGCACTTGCCTATTCAAGCTACTTTTATCAGGTCTTCACCTCTGACCATTTCCCACTAAAATCCAAAGCCTTGCCTAGCTATATTTAGAACTCTGCAAAGAGAACTGTGTACTGAGTTTACAAGATATGTTTTGTTTTAATGAGACATGTGTCTCACATGTCATCTGGTGCTGACAGCAGTCACTGTAGGTTTTCTTGACTCTGACATGGGATGGTGGATCCGGCAGAATCTGCCTTTGCTCATTCCCTTTGACCTGTAGAGTGAGCTCTGTATTTCTTTTCTTTTTTTTTTTTTTTTTTTTTTTTGAGACGGAGTCTCGCTCTGTCCCCGGGCTGGAGTGCAGTGGCCGGATCTCAGCTCACTGCAAGCTCCGCCTCCTGGGTTTACGCTATTCTCCTGCCTCAGCCTCCCGAGTAGCTGGGACTACAGGCGCCTGCCACCTCGCCCGGCTAGTTTTTTGTATTTTTTAGTAGAGACAGGGTTTCACCATGTTAGCCAGGGTGGTCTCGATCTCCTGACCTCGTGATCCGCCCGTCTCGGCCTCCCAAAGTGCTGGGATTACAGGCTTGAGCCACCGCGCCCGGCCGAGCTCTGTATTTCTTTATGGTGTACTTCCTTAGTTAGGTCCAGGGGCAAAATAGTGTGGTTATTAAGAGCAGTTACCCTTGAGTCAGACTGGGTTTGAATCCTGGCTATTGCACTTGTTGGCCTTATAAGCTTGGGAGGCTGGATAATCTTCTCTATGCCTCAGTGTCCTCATCTGTAAAATAGGATTCCTGATAGTACTTATCTCAGGGTCGTTGTGAAAGTTAGAAGAGTTACCAATGTGACATGCTTAGGGTTGTGCAGGGCACATCCTAAACACTTAAGATGCCTTCTTTTTATTTTGGTTCATGCTTTACAAGTATGCTCTGCTGCTTTTAAAGCAGTATCAGCAAATAGCAGGAAAAGTCGCCATTGTCAGAGTACCACACTGTGGTTTGACCCACACCTGCAAAATAAGGCTGAAGGAACTTTTTTGCATGAACATCTGCAAATTTTGGTTTTTCCTCCTAAATACCTCCTGCTCCATTATAGATTTCTGAGAATGCAGGAACTGATCACTGCTTTTACAGTAAATTTGGCAAAGGTGTATATTTTCTTTCCATCCAAAAAGGGAATTGGAATTCTGTATCCCCAGTCCTTATTCGTGGGTGTCCTTGAATTTGGGCCTGGTGTGAGGGAGATTGTGCTGAGGATTCAATGACATCATTCTCATGAAGTGCTAGCCCTGCATATCCTGGACATTCCAGAGGGATATATTCCCATTCTTTGCTCTTCCGACTGTTTACCAGCCTTGACTATTGCTACAGCTGTGGCAAGCCTTCCCCTCCCTGCCCCACCGGGATGATGACTGCATAAAGATAATTGTTTTATAAACCCAGTCAATGAAGGAGGAAGGAAATGCACATATGATCTCCTAAATAAAATTAGACCACCAAGGATGAGAAATGTTTAATTTGTGGCCCATGTTACAGAACTGGGTTCCTCAGATAGGGAATTTTCTTTTTGCCAGTTCTTTGATTCCAGAAGTAGTCATGTCAGGTGGCAGGGGTGGCACCTCTCAATGGTGCCCAATTCCCTGGCTGGCATTTGAATGAGCAGGGTCCTTTTAATCCTGTGGCTGCTTACCCCACAGTAACAGCAGATGGAATCTGCTTTTTATTACTTTTGCCTGTTGCCCCTGAGTCCACACCAGAAACCACTCAGGCAGGATCTGGAAAGCATACAAACCTCATCAAATAAAAGGGAGGAACAAGTCTGCGCTGGCTTCTGAGAACTCCAGGAGCTCCTGGAAGAAGGCGCTTCATCTCTGCACTGCTTGGAACCCTGGCTGTTCAAGGGAAACGGTGGGTTTACAGGGTTCAAGGAAAATAGAAGTGTCACCTAGAAATTAGAACTCAAAGGGGCGGATGTGGAATGCCATCCTCTATAGCAGTTTTTTCTGTAGTGGCTCATTACTGAGGCACTAAATCAATTATTGGTCGAAACCCTGATCCTGAGGACCTAGCTTCTGCAAAGCAATTTATTCCCAAAGTTATCCTTTCTGCCTCTTACTTTCTCCCAGAAAGTTATTCTCTGCTTCCCCTACTGGGAAAAGAGTTGCCCCTTTAAATAGAGCTCATAGAATTTCCACATAGGCCAAGAATCATCCATCAAGAGCGTACACAATCAGAGAAATCTTTATATAAACACTGCAGTTCCCCTACTGCACGACAATGACCAGATTTCCGATGTCCCCACCTTCCACATACCCTGGCACTGGTTTTGTCCAGCTGTGGTCAGTTCATCTAAAGGGAGGGTTTTCAATGCTCACGTTTCCTCCCGTTGCGGGCTCCAGCTTTACCTGCCTCTAATTGTTCTCATTCGCCTGGGGAATGCCGAGTGTAACAATGGCCCCAGGAATTCAAGCCAAGGAGCCCAAGAGGGGCCAGATGGTGCCTTCGTCCCTGGTGCCAGAACTGTGGTGTTTCTCTGAATGTAAGACTTTCACGCAGACTAAAATATTATCACGTAAGCAAAGAAATTTGTTTTTGTTTAGAAAGAATGACTGGTTATTGTCAAAGTTCTGCAACGTCTGCGCCTTAGTACTGGCGGTTACGTGGCCTTAGATAAAGACCATTTGATAATCAGCCCAGAAGGCCAAAGAATTGTAGGACTTACAGGTGGACCCCAGCGTATTCTTGGGTAGGGAAACATACTGGTGCACATGCTTTTCTCAGTAGGAACTAGAACATGAACTCTGAACATTTCCTGCACCTATTTTAAGCTTCACAGAAAGTTTTATATTGAAATTCTGTTAAGCCTTGCTGTAGATGAAGAGGTACGAACTGTTTGAAAATCATGTTAAATATCTGTTAAGGGGTCAGGCATGGTGCCTCATGCCTGTAATCCCAACACTCTGGGAGGCTGAAGTGAGAGGACTGCTTGAGCCCAGGAGTTTAGGCCAGCTAGGCAACATAGTGAGACTCTGTCTCTACAAAAATAAATATATAAATAAATTAGCTGGGTGTGGTGGTACGTGCCTGTGGTCTCAGCTACTTGGGAGGCTGAGGCAAGAGGATTGCATGAGCCCAGGCTGCAGTCCAGCCTGGGTGACAGACCAAGACACTGTCTCACAGACTGAGACTCTGTCTCAAAAAGTATATAAATAAATAAATAATAAATGTTTGTTAAGAGACATGAATCATTTTTGTGTGTATAACTGATCCTTGAACAATGTAGAGAGGTTAGGGGTATTGAGCCCCCCACCCCCCCGACCCCACCAGTGTGGAAAAAAAAATCATATGTAAGTTTTGGCTACCCCAAAATTTAATATCCTACTGTTGACCAGAATCCTTACTGATAACATAAGGTCGATTAATATGTATTTTGTATGTTATATGTATTATATGATTTATTCTTACAATAAAATGAGAGAAAAGAAAATGTTAAAATCATAAGGAAGAGAAAATATATTCACTATATTAAGTGGAAGTGGATCATGATAAACACCTTCATCCTCGTCATCTTGACCTTGAGTAAGTGGAGGAGGAAGAGGAATAGGAGGGATTGGTCTTGCTGTCTCTGGGGTGACAGAGGCCAAAGAAAATCTGCATAAGGTAAACCTATGTTGTTCAAGGGTCAACTCTGTTTAAATGTATGAGTTACAATTTTTTTACATAGGAAGAAATACGGGTGCTTTGAGGAAACTGTTCTGCGTGAAAGCTGGGAATTTTCTGATTCCAGGCTCTGTATTAAACATTTCTGGCTGTCCAAGGAATGATCATATTCAATTTCAGTGTATACCACGACTTCCTAAGGAAATTGGTTTGCTTCTTAAAATGTGTACAGGCAGGGCAATTTCTGAATGAGGAAAAGGTAGATAAGTGTCCATTAATGCCTCTGAGAAACATTTCAGGATCAATAACTATCTGCCAGTATGGTTAGAAGACCACCAAGTCATTGCTCTAAAGAGTGAAAGTTAAGTAAGAGAATATAGAATCATACTGACTGGGAGAAAACCTGCAGAATTAAATCTATCTTACTGGGGGAAATCAGAGCATAGAAATAAGGAGAGGATAGACCAGAGACCAGCAAATTTTTTGTAAGGGACCGAATACTAAAATATTTAGTATCTTCTAGTATCACTAGATGATGCTAAATATTTTAGACTCTGTGGGTCACAGGGTCTCTGTCAAAACTACTCATCTCTATTGTGGTAGCAGGAATGCAGCCACAGATGTTTTGTCAATAAATGGGTGTGTTTGTGTTCCACTAAAACTATTTATAAAACACTGAACTTTGAATTCCATATAATTGCCATATATCACAAAATATTCATCTCTTAATTTTTTGTCAACCATTTAAAAATATTAAAGCCATTCTTACCTCATGAGTTGTACAAAACCAGGCAGTGAGTTGGATTGGGTAGTAGTTTGTAAACCTTTGATGTGACAATAAACTGGTATGAAGCAACTCAGGCCACCAGACCCCAAGACCCAAAGATGGGAATTCTTTAGAGAAGTATATTGTAATCAAGAATACACATACAGTTTAGATTGTATGAAATAATGCAGAATTTAAGGACTGTGAAGAAAAGGTCAACGTTTATCACTTATATCCATGTTCACCCCCAGCCTGTCCCTGCCCCACCATTTTCTTCCCTTCACCACACACCCACACCCTGGCATAAAACCATGCATTGTTTTCTATTGGGGTAGTTCTCGAAGTGTGGTCCCTGAGTCAGCATTTGCCATGCCAAACCCATGTTAACTTCAGTAGGGATTGCATCAAGTTCAAGAGGCCGAAGAAGAGATCCAGAGCAAGACATGAGGTTTTATTGAGGGCTTACCTACAAGGGAAAGAGTCCAGTGGCAGCGAGTTGGACAGGAGAATCACCTTATGTACAGACATGGTCCAGTGGTAGAGGGATGGACAAGATAACCGCCTTGCAGTCCAGTGGAGGTCAGTTAGGCAGGAAAACTGCAACCACTTGTCAACACCCTCCTTTTAATGACCTCTGCCTTGTAACCTTCATTGAACCAAAACTCAGGGCCTCAGTTTCCTGTACAGCCTATGTTGCATGGAACAGGCCAGGGACTCAGATGTTCCTCATTGACAAGGAACAAATCTCCAGGTTGGCCACTCCCAGATTCCAGCTTGGAACACACATTCAGGTGTATCTACCGTACAGGGTTGTTCTAAGGATATGCTTAAGTTATTGCTCTCGGGTGCATTTGCCCTACAGCATCCCCTGGGAACTTGTTAGAAATGCATGTTCTCAGGCTCCACCCTCTGTCCTGATGAATCAGAAACTCCGAGGGGGCAGTGGCCCAGCGACCTGTGTCACTTAAACAAGTCCTCTGAGTGACTCCGAGGAGCAGTCCAGTTTGAGAACCACTGATGCAGGGAGTGAGAGCAGTGAGTCCAGCCTGGAGGGTCACAGCAGCTCTGCCACGTTTTGGCTGGATGATCCCGAGCATCAGTGTCCTCCTTGGTGAAGTGGGGTTGTGAATGTAACAGAGAGAGAAGGGCATAGTTATAAACTGCCTGTAGCCACTTCTGCTTTGTAAAGAAGATGGTGCATTCATATCAAAGGGAAAAATATACTCTAGCCCTCTTCATTCCACTGGTCATGACTAGAGAAAAGAAGGGAAAGACAGAAATTTCAAAAGTGATGCCAGTTCAGAGACCTGGAGACACTCATGGATGGACAAGAAGAGCCCAGAGCCTGGTGGAGAGCTAATTTGAATTTGTGAGGCAGAGAGTGGGTGAGCCCAAAAGATGGAGAGATGGGGAAGAAGGAAGGCCATCCTGTGAGGGAGAGAGGCCCAGAAATGTGGAAACCCCTGATACTTGGTAGCATGGCCAAAAGACTTGGAAATGAGGTGACTAATGCCCAATTTTATAGAAACTAGTAAATTTGACCTTGGCCCACTTCAAGGCTTCATCTCTCCATTGTCTTAAACCTGTGAAGTTGGCCTCAGCACAATGCTACTGGGTAAATGTGTTCAGAAAAACACGCGCGCACACACACACACACACACACACACACACACACACACAGAAGAGCCGGAGCCATGTTCCCGGCCCTGGGCCACAGCTGCTGGGGAAGCAGAAGAGCTGAGTGAGGGATTGAGGGGGACAGTCTGAAACTGTGGAGTCAGAAGTGCCTTGAGAATTTCAGCTCCTGGGAACGTGCTGCAATCTTGGTCTTCCCAGTGGATTTAGGATAGGGGGGTTAAGCCAATTTTATTTCAATCTCAAGTGACAGAGTGACCTCAGTTGGGCCTGGATTGCATTGATAGCTACAGTGGGAGCCACTGTGGGAATCAAAGTAGAAAGCATGTGAATGCTAGCACATGGAATTTGGCACTTCGATTCTCAAGGTTTGGTAACCACAGTTAGTGTGGGAGTTGTTAATGAATACTGTTATTTTTAAATTTTCCAAGCTTGTCTATTTTGATAAGGAATCTATTTTTTCCATAAAGAAGAATTTGATGGAAAATTCTGCTGCCTCCCGGTTAAGCATTTCTCTTAGTTAATTACGATCATAGATGGCTGCTTGTTGGATCATGACATCATCAACACCCAGGTAGGGCCACTCAGCTGGAAGCATCTTGTTTGAGACTCCCTGAGGAAATATCATCTTACTTTCACTGGGCCTGAGAAGGGCCACCATACTAAGGCAAAAGTGGTGACAAACTATGGACCAAATCTGGCCCATGGCCCTGCTAAGAATGGCTTATACATTTTTAAAAGGTTATTTTTTTAAAAAATACCCTGAAAACAACCACAAAAAAAACCAAACGAAAGAATATGTGATGAAGATTCGATGTGGTCCACAAAACCTAAAATTTTTATTATCTGACTTTTCACAGAAAGCTGGTGGTGGTCAGACCCCACAGTTGGGGACTGCAGGGAAAGGAGAAGAAGTGTCCTGAGCATGGTAAGCAGGCTGGAGCCCAGAGATGTAGCTTGTGTTTAAACCTGGCAGTGCGTTCAGTCAAAGAAAAGGGCTCAGATCACATTATTCTGGCCACTTATCCTGGCCCCACAGAGCAAGGCCCTGGGAGGAAAAAGAGGAAGCCCAGATCTCAGGACTGAGGCTTTAACATTGCAGATATGCAACCTCCTCTACTCCTAGAAGCCTCATGAGGGAGCCTCTGGAGGGGACAGTTGGGTTAGTCCATGGGAAGGACAGGAGTGGCGCAACTTGGGGATAAGGTCACTGTAAGGGAGGCAGGAGGTAGAAAGCAGGCTCAGGGGTGGGAGAGGACTGAGGAGAGCCAGCTGCCGGGGACCGAAGCCTTGGTCAGCTCAGCAAGCTGGTCCCATGGGGACTCCGAGAGAACGGGCTGCTCCCTAAGGAAACTCGAGTTTTGGGTCAGTCTGATCCTACTAGACGTCATATGAGACACCATGCAAGTGACCTCTGCTCTGACTTCTGCCTGAGCACTTGGCTCACCATTCTCTCCTTGCTTTTCCCCACCACCCTACTGGAAGAAAGAGAGAACAGCCAGCCTCCAGGGCCCTTCCTTTCCCTGGCCACCTTCCTTCAGACACAGCATGCTTGGATTCAGAGTAAGAAAGAAAGTGAGAACTGAAAACTAGACCTTGTTTCATTCAAGTGCCTTGTTTTGAATCCTATTTTTTTCTGTTCCTTTTTGGCACCATGGGCATTCCTGCAGAGTGGAGTTTGAATACAGGCACATTCTTCAGAGGGGAAAAAATCCCGCTGCCTGGCCCAAGGCTGAGCTCTTGGGCCAACACATACAGGGCTCTGGGTGGTTTGCTGATACAGCAGGTGCTGCCTGCCCTGGGCCACCATAAAGAGTTGCAGGATGTCCCCTGAGCAAGCTCTTGGGGGCCAGATAAGTGACTGTGCTGGGCCCTGGGCCCCTTGGGGTTGAGAATCTTGCAGTTGTCATTGGTGATGGTCAGGTGGGCCTGGGCATGGTGTCAAGATGCTGGCGCCATGCAAGGGTGGAGCCTACCTCTAGAGATGCCCACTGTCAGAGTCCATTGTTGATTGTTATTTCCCTGGCATTTTTCAGAATAAGAGAGGTCACATCAGGGGAAGGTTGTTTTAAGCTGTCTTAACAGAAGAGACCTTGTCTATTTTATTCCCTGCTGAATCTCCACTGCCCTTAACTGTGTGTGCCTCATGGAGGACACTCAAGTATCTGTCGATATTCGTTGGGCATGTTGAAAACTCTATTTTTAAAAGAAAATAAACCCAAAAAGAAGGAGCAAGTCACTACCCAGGCAGTTGGTGGTTCAATAATCTATTCTGGAAATTCTTTCCCTGTAGACTCAGTCACTCAATTCCATCAAACCCCTACTGTGGGTTTCACTTTGTAATAGAAACAGAAAGATGTATTAGACTCAGACAGTCACATCTAGATGAGAAAATGAACCAAAACCCGTGTTCTGGCTGACTTACCTCTCCTGAAGTTCAAAACAGAATTGCATGCAAACAGACTGCATGCAGTTCTGTTTTGAACTTCAGTTTCAGCCCCATTTAATACCTGTATGTCATAGCTGAACAGAATATAGTGTAATATCTTAAGTGCCAGAAAGCCCAGGGTTCAAACACTGGCTCTGCCAGTTTCTAACAGTGTGACCTGAGGCAAGTTATTTTAATGCTCTCAGCCCTAGTTTTCATCTGTGCCATAGCACCTATCTCAAGGTGTGGTTTTGAGGAGGAAGTGAAATGATGTGCAGTATTTCAGATTTTATTTATCATGCACATGGCATTCCTAGGAGAGCACCTGGAGCAGAGTAGGAGTTTAATAGATTTTAGCTATTATTGCTGGGTATATATTTTTTGTCTTCTCTGCCTGGGATGCTCCCTGTACTGCAGGCTAACTTTCCATTCTTCCTCTAAGGCTCAGTTCAGCCAGCACAACACTTCCTTAAGATGAAACATCTTTGGTCATTTGCCCTCTCCCTTTCCTGGGAGGCACACTCAGGGGTGCCTCTTCTGTGCTTCCACAGTGACTTGTGCACATCTGTCCGGAGAGTCACTGCCTGGTGCTGTTATTTTCAGTTCCAACGTCTGTCTCTTCTTTAGACCTAGAGCCTCTTTAAGTCGAGGTACCGGTTTACTTACCCCCTACCCTCTTGGCTTCATGATTTTTTATTGTGTTAGGAGTGCAAGTGTTTGCTAAATAAATGAAGGGACAAGTAATATTCCACCATTTCAGGAATAAAGTATTGTGACAGATAATCAGGTCTTCCTTGAGGCCAGAAGAAAAGGACTAAAGCTTGTGGTATATGTTCAAAGAGGAAGAAAGGGCAATTTGACAAGAAGTAAAAGCCCATATATGGCATTCATTATAGTCTCAGTGTTGGTGTTCACTCAGTATTCATATATTGAAATCCCAATCCCCGAGGTGATGATATTAGGAGGTGGGGCCTTTGGGAGGTGATTAGGCAGAGCCCTCATAAATAGGATTAGTGCTGTAATAAAAGAGACTTGAGAGAATTAACTCACTCCTTCCACCGTGTGAAGACACAGAGAGAAGGCACCATGTATGAATGAGAAAGTGGGCCCTCACCAGACAGTTAATCTGCTGGCGCCTTGATCTCAGACTTCTCAGCTTGTGGAACTATGAGAAATAAATCTGTGTCGTTTATAAGCTACACAGCTTGTGATATTTTATTATGGGAGCCCCAGTGGCGTAAGACAACATTGTTATATTATCTACAATTTACTTTGAAGCAGCTCTATTTAAAACATATGTTGATGATGTGTATTTCAGTTTGCGTAATGCCCTAGGCACAGTTATTTAGTATTTGAAGTTTCCCAATATTTCAGAAGTATTAGGGGTAGTTCTGTTATGTTCTGGACTGTGATACTAGCACTTCAGTTACATTTATTGCCAATGGCACCAGAAGTTTTGTTAATTAACATACTGGGTGTTAGATTTTATTTTTGTATTGGTGAAACGAGTGGTGTTTGTTGGGTTGGTTAGGAAGGCTGCACAGGGATCCTTTGTGCAATTAGGGCATGAGCAACTCACACCCTCTGGAGTGTCCCCCAAGTCTTAGAATTCTGCTAGATTCTGTGTACATTTGCTTAAGGAGAATCCTGTCATTTGACCAATTAACCGAATCCTGCTGCTAGCTCCTTGTCACATCTGCTTGGAATGAAAGGACAGAGAGCTGGGATAAACCAGGTGGTCCTATGTTTGCTAAGCTTACAAACCAGGTGGTCTGATGTTTTACCTCCTGCTGGCTGATAGGTCTCTGTGTGTCAGAATTTGGTCTGAGTCTTGCTCTCATTATAACAGACCACCTGGCTGAGACAGTCCCTTACTAACAGTGACCTTATCCCCAAGTGGCCTTCACCCCTCTGACCACTGATGGCTGCCAGAAGGCTAAGAACCTAATACTGTAATCTTGAATGACCTACAGTGCAGGTCAACTTGAAGGAATATATTTGAAGGGCAGTGATAGCAATGAATATGGAAAAGCAAGAAGGTATGTGAGGGACGCAAACAAGACCAGAATCAGCAGGATTTGGGGGCTGATTCAATATGGCAGCAGGCAAGACGGTATGTCAAAAACAAGACATACGTGTATGTGTGAAGAGATAAGTAAGCATGGGAAGTATTTCACCTAGTTTATTTGATTCTGACAACAATGCAGAGGTATGGATCGGGCAGTTATTAGAAACAGAGGTGTAGTGCTATATGAACATGTCAGGGAGGTGCTCAAAGTCACATGGTCAAGAACTGGCAGTGTCGGGATCCAGACTCAGATTTTCAGCCCCAAGTCAGTTTCTGTTTCCATTATGTTTCCTAGAGAGAAAGATTCTTTTTGTTTGTTTGTTTTCATTATTACTATTATTATTTTTGGAGACAAGATCTGGCTTTGTCACCCAGGCTGGTGTGAAGTGGCATGATCATAGCCCACTGCACCCTTGATCTCCTGGGCTCCAGCGATCTTCCCATCTCAGCCTCTCAAAGTGTTGGGATTACAGACGCTGTGCCTGGCCACAAAGATTCTAAGGCTGGATGACTGGGAGAAATAGAGAGGCTGGGAAGGAAGCAAAGAGGGCTGAGGCCAAGGTACTGAGGAGTAGTGGGTGGAGGCAGATGGTGGGAGCGCCTCCGATGGGAGCGCCCTCAGATGGAGGCAGATGGTGAGAGCGCCCTCAGATGGAGGAGGAATAAGCCCCCGAAGGAGTTCTTTCGCCCATGTGTGGGGATGACATCCACTCCTCACGTGAGAGAGGCACAGCTTCTCTATTCAGCAAGAGTCAGACTCACCAGGCTGTTGCCTAAATCTAAGGACAATTCTGCATAGAAATCCAAGGTGGCCCCTACAGCTCACTCTCCAGATAGCAGACTTCCTTGGGCCCTTCCTTCTGTTTGGGGCATCCTGTTTCACCCTCAGACTGCCCCTATTCACAAACAAAAAGGGCATCTTGCCCTAAACTTAGCTTGAGGAAAAGGTTTTTTTCATGCATCAAGGGAAAAGAGGAAACCAAAGCCATAGAACATATTTCCGTTGGCTGTGTCCCTGCTGACACGTGGTGATTCATCAGAGTGTAACACAACAGACCCTTTATGGTCATTAGCACTGGCTTGTTGAGCAAAGCCTCCTATCTCGGCATCTTTTTGCTGTTTTGAAAAACAAGTAAATAAATAGGATAAATATCACATTCTTTATTGATGTCCACAACACCATAGAATGAGAGCAAACACAGAACATCCTATGTTGGCTTTTTTGTCTGTCATCACTTTTTAATTTAGACCAGTGGTTTCCAGTGCTCCTGGGGAGCCTTTAAAAAATACAGATTCCTAGGTCTGGCCCCTGCTGGTTCTGATTCTGTAAATATAAAAAAGAGCCTGTTTTCCTCCAGAGAGTCGGCAGTGTTTATGCTGAAGGAACCTTTGCTCCTTTGTTCTAGGACAGGCTACAGGCTTGAGTGAAGAATGAACTTTCCTTATGCCCTTTGCCAATGTCCATGTGGTCTCATTTGATTGGAGCCACTCATCAGATTAGTGATCCTGTGCCTCCAGGCCTGGGCTAGCACTATTCTCCATGGGTGCTTTCCCAGCTTTTCCATTTGGCCTCAGCCTACTGTTCCTGAATTGGCCTTGACAGATTTAGAAGGTGCCTTGGAGACATTTCTGTGCCCAATGAACAACTTAACTTGGCATGGGTCTCTGGGCATGAGGGCTGATGGGCCAGAGGATAGTCTAGGTTTCTGAAAGTAGTATATGACAGAGAAACTGACCAGGGAAAGAGATTTTTGGGAAACACATTTCTAAGGCTGTCTGGGAGGTGCAGACAGAATCTGGTAAGTTTTGAGGCATAAAAAACAGCCTGGAACAAAAGGTTGGAGAGGTTGCAAACTTTATTCCCATTTCTGTGTTTTAATTCTTCTTGCTTAGCTTCCAGGTGAACTGGAAATATCCCTGGGCAGGCTGTATACATCTTCTTAGAACCTTACACCTCAGTGTGAATGAGTATATTAGATTCTCTCCTGAAATCGGGAAAGAAAGAGAGTATGATGTTTCAGAAGGAAAATCAGAAGAGCAGGTGGTTGGTGACCAGAAGGCCTCTCTGGGTATGGGGAGGGCACGGGGCACAGGGCATCGAGGCAAACGACACAGGGACCTGGGCTGTCGTGTTCTTTGGGAAATGTTTCACGTGAATGCTCTGGGCAGAATGGATACAGGCACGTCTCCAATTCCTTAAAGTCTTTTTCTTTTGGCATCCCTCGATAATGTAATTTTTGAAACATGGAGAAGTTTCTATGTTTCAAAAGTAGTAGGCTGTAGGTTTATATGGATTATACAGGAAATAACATTGTCTTTGCTGACTCTAGATTTTTTATTATGGTAAAATGCATATAACATAAAATTTACTATTTTAACCATTTTAGGTTCATACTCCAGTGGCATTAAGTACATTCACATAGTCATGCAGCCATCACCACCACCCATCACCAGAGCTTTGTTACCATCCCAAGCTGAAACTCTGAACCCATTAAACACTAACTCTCCATTCCCTGCTCCTCCAGCCCCTAGTAAGCACTGTTTTACTTTCATCTCCATGAATGACTCTAGAACTTTATAACTTGGATCCTTTAAAATACAAATCCTCCAAGATATCCAGAAGTAATTCTTGGTAAATCCAGGTAAATTCTTGGATAAAATCAAGTGCCTCCTCTGGTGTGTTTTAGCTATTTGTGTCTCCAAGCGCCCTTCACTGTAGGGTTATCTTCTCCCTCAGTCCTCCCAGCCAGAAAGCTTGTAATGCATGGGTTTACATGCAGGAAGTGGAGAAAACTGGTGCCTCTCACATGAGCCCAGGAATCGAGGAAATCCCGAATGAATCCCTGAAAGGTAGCCTTTAGTCACTGGGCCAATTGTGAGCTGTTACCCCTAGATTTTCCTTCTATTTCATCTCCTCCCTAGAGAATCCTAAGACCAACCAACAACAGCAACATCATCAACAGCCCTGGAGAGTTCTCTGCCCTTACCCCCCACTTCATAACGGGTCTTTTCCCCTTCATGGGCTTTGAAGAAAAGCCTGTTCTACTCCTGCCTTTGTCTTTGGTCCCATTATTTCCCGTCTTCGTCAGGTGGGTGCTGAAGAGAAGAACCCGGGGCCCATCCTTTGCAGCAAAGTTAGATCAGGTTCGTCCAACTGAGAGTTGAGTGTCTTGGCAGCTAGCTGGTGGGCCTATTAATCTGATTAGCCACAGACATCTCTGGGCAGTTTCAGTTGTTTATGCATATACACAGATGTTCATGACCCATCTGATTTAAAAACCACAACAAATAAGCAAGGCAGATCACTTCGGCTTTGCTGTAAATTGACTCTCTCACCTCCCAGGGAGGCAGGTTCAAGGTAGCTAATAAGTAACTGGTTGTAATTTTTATTTAGCTACGTGAATTTAATGGGCAGCTTGATTGCAGTTGCAGAAGTGAACCATGTAAATCACAAATTGGGTCCTTTACATCTGTCACTCGCCACCAAGAGAAATGCTCTGAGTGGAGATCCTTATTTTTGTTTGGGCTGATACTGAATCAAAGAGATTTTTAAAGTTAGAGAGGTGAAAAGAGTGAGGTGCTTTTGTTGTTGTTTTCATTGTTTACATGCAGAAACCTTAAGATCCAATCTTGCCTGAGCCAACCAGCTATTCTTCTATTCCCTTCTGGGTTCCTCTGTTAGCTTGTCAATGGGTATTTAAATCCCAGCTACTAAGTATTGATCGACCTCCTGGTTTAATTACCCAGCAGAGTGCATTCTCAACCAATCCATTTTGCTCCTGAAATGCCAGCGTGCAGCTTGGGAGGGAGGAGGGGATCAATTAATCCTTGTTTGCTTTTTAATTCCTGTTCTGAACATAGTACATTCACACGCAGGTTAATTTTTAAATCCTCTCCTCTTACTTCACTGCTTTCTTTAATTCACCCTGGAAACCCCAGTGACCCTAAAGCTCTATCAAGTTCTTCTTATTGCTTATGCAGACTCATTAAATAGCTTAGCAAATACCTGACTTGGTCATTTCCCAGACTTTTGCTGGGAACAATCGTCCAAAGTCCCTTAAATTTTTTGTTCCTGTCTGAAGTCCTTTAGGGCAGAGGTGTTCAGGAACTGCTGACACCTCTCCATCTTAACCTCGAGTAGAAGGGAAAAGGAGGGCTCCTTTGTGCCATTGGAGGGCTTGTTCCCAGGTCCCCTTTCTCATCAGAGCTAGCAAATTTTGAGTCCAGATTTCATTCGATTTGAAGGACTTTGTGGAGGAAGAATGTGTATTACATATTGGGAGCTTTATGTAGACACATAAAGAGCTAAAGGATCAGGGCATTGCATTTTTCTATGGTAGTTTAAAGGTTGATAATGACCTTTCTAGGCATATGAACAAGATCTCATCCTTTTGGTTTTTGTCTTTCTAGAGACAGGGTCTTGCTATCTCACCCAGGCTGGAGGGCAATTGCGCGATCCTGGCTCACTGCAGCCTTAACCACCACGGCTCAAGTGAGCCTCTCGCCTCAGCCTCCCAAGTAGCTGGGACTACAGGCATGCACCACCATGTCTGGCTAATTTTTATATTTTTTGTAGAGACAGGGTTTCATCATGTTGCCCAGGCTGGTCATGAAGTTCTGAACTCCAGAGATCCTCCCTGACCTCCCAAAATGCTGGTATTACAGGTGTGAGCCACCATGCCCAGTCTACGCTTTTTTGCTCCATGCTGATTTTTCAACTAAATTTAAGCTCAAAATATTTAGATAATATCAAGAACAGCAGTCAGCAGAGGGAGTGAGACTCCTCTATTCTTGATAGGCCATCACTGATCCTCCTACTCAGCTGGGAGCAGAAGGAGCCCATGGTGGGGGAGGTTTGGACACTTTGAGTCCAAACACCTGACACACATCTCAGCCTATAGAAGAGACATGTGAAAGGCATGGATTGGCTCGATTCTGGCGAGCTGTTAGCCACATTTGAACACATCAGCTCCAGCGCAGTTTGCTTGGGCATAACCTTGAAGTCAAAGATCAGTCAGAGGAGCTTTAAGGAGCTCTGCTGGGAATCTTTTACGGAGTTTGTGAAGTCTGCCTGTATTTGGCTAATGTGTGTTTCCTTTCACCTGATAAGAGTGCAAAATGCCTTCGAACCCAGGAAAGCATCCCTGAGGGATGAGTGTGCTCCATTCTTTCCCATGATATTAATGTCGTGGGACTTGGCTGCTTTCAGCTTCTAAGCAGTGTGACTCCAGCTAAGAAGCAGGCATCAGACCTTTGGGGCTTTGATCTTGCATTTTCTGCTGGTATATTTAATATGATACCTAAAATAAACAGACTAATGGAGACTTTTAAAATAAGGCCACTCATAAATATCACAAAATGCTTAGGAACAAACAACTTCCAGTCCTTCTACTATCTGAAGGAGAGAGAGGCTAAGTGGTGATTGCAAATGAGGGTTCCCTGTTATGATTCCTGATCAGGGACAGCTGCCCCCAGGTCCTATAAGCTATGCCTAATGCAAATCTGACCCTCTTCAAATTGTTCTGGAAGGTGCTGACAGCATGTCAGAGATGTGGAAAGGTTGCGTTATGCATGAAAACACATATTAAGCTGCAGTATAGACTCCACGAATTCTAAGAGGCCAGGCTTTTCACTTTCAGTTTTATGGGGGCTCTGGTGGAGTTTCTTACTGCACCAACTATTTCCAATAACACCATGCTATTTCCAGCGTGTTTATGTGTTTACTCTCACAGCCTTCCAATCTTCTCCAAAAGCCACCAGGATAAAACAATAGTGGAGGAGCATTTGTAAACTGAAGGCAATTGATTTAGAGTAAAAAAAATAAAATGCCAAACCCCTGAGGACTAGGGTCTTTCTGCCATTGCATGTGAAAACATTTTGGTGGCTTCAACAGTGAAAACGAGTTTAAGTGGTATTATACACATAAATATTTGTGTAGCAGGTTCTGCACCTTTAATATCCGGGGCAATAACCCAGATTTTGACTTACGCAAAATCTGAGTTGTGCAAAACTGTGTGGAAGGGAACGATTGCATAAGCAGGGATGTAACTGTCCCGTTACGTGGTGGGAACTGAGATTGAATGAATCAGTGTATCAGTGACTAAACCCAAAATTGGAAAGATAGGAGAAAAATCCTACACACACACACACACACACACACACACACAGACACACACACACACTTGTTTTTTAATTTCCTCTGCCTCAACTTCAATTCTGCCAAAAAAGGCCTTAAGAAAGGCTTACCTACCAATAATTTACTTGGGGGCATACATGATCTTTAGGAACAGGGGTGAGGGATGGGGGAAGGAAAGCCAAAACAAGAATGCATTATCTAGTAGGTCATTGACACAAGCATCTGGTGCTCAGTCCTGCTGGAACCTTCCGAGAAGCTTCACAAAATGCATTTAAGAACTGGCCATTAAAGGGGCCGGGGAGAAGCATTTATCCATGAACTCCGTTGCCACTGGGCCCCACTCTGGGTGGCTCTTTTGAGCAGCTCCTTGTTAGAGATGCACCAGGGCTGGAGGCAGGAGTTGAGGAGAGAAGACCTCACATGAGACGCCCTCTGTGGCCCTATTTGTGGGAAGCTGGCAAAGCCCGAGTGGACCTGGTCACCATGGCCACAGCCAGAGCAGGGGTGAGGCCAAGAGGAACAGGAAGTGATACTGCATGTGATGTGCCTGATATACACAGGGAGTGGGGGCCGGGAGGTCAGGAGTGACCTAGGCTTCAGAGTGGAGCAGAGTGGGGTTAGGAGGAGCAGAAGGCCATATCTAAACCCCAAACCCAGCACATGATGTGACAAGCATATATACTGTTAGACAGACAGAAGATTCATGTGATGATGGGCATCTGAGTGCTAGGAAAAATATATTAAAGATGGGGATTCTCCTGGAAATTTGAGGAGATTTGTCCTCAGAACAAACAAACAAAAAATGGTACTCCGTCTGCTGTTAACTTAGTCAATTCAGTAGGAACTGCGGCTGAGTAAGGAAGCAGATCCTCCAGTAGCTGTGAGAAAGAACTGGGGCATCCACATATCCTAGTCAAGCCAGAACTGTGGCCTGAGCTTCCTGTCACCAGAGACATCTGATCTGGAAAAATTTGTCTGGTGCACTGACGATGAAACGGTGCCTCTGAACTGTGGACGCTTCCCGCTGGAATGGCTGTGAGGCACTTTCTGTTTTTTCCACCCTTCCTTATGAATGAAGAAAACCGGGAATCTGAGAGGGGTAGTTCCCACTGCTGCTCAGTAAAGAGGCAGAAACTGGAACCCAAGCTGTTAGTCAGGGATTGTGTAGAGCCATAAAAAAAGACAACTGGAAAACAACATCTTGAACAGCTTGGGGGTTGGTTTTCCTCTCATGATGAGAGGTCCAGAGGTAGACAGTTGCTGGCATTGGTTCGGTGCTGAAGGTGCCAGGCCACATTCTCTGTGACTCTGCAGCCTTTCCCTCAGGGTCAGTCACAAGATGGCTGTTGCAGGAAAGCAGCCTTGCCATGAGAAAGGCAAGGGCTCAAAAGCCCAGCCTGACTTCTGCTTAAATTATATTCATTGGAAATGTATCACGTGGCCACCCTTATCTTGGAGAGCGGCTCAGAAATATAATTTCTTCAGCTGGGTGCTTTACATTACATCAGGTCTCTCTAGTAAGGAAGAACTGTAGAATGGGTACTAGGCAGGCATTTAGTGTTCTCGTCTACAGAGGAACCCCAGAAAACCATCCATGTTTTTTTCCCCTCTGGATATTTGAGAAGAGACAGACGTGATGAAAAGCTGTAACGTATGTGCCAAATCATGCCCTGTCTGTGGCATTCGGTTCAAGCACCACTGGCCCAATGCTACTAACCACAGGACCTCCACTGTATTTCCAGAATAAATTATTTTCGAAGGCAGGTTAGTGCTTTAACAAAACAATGAACATCACAGGGAACCTTCACATGGGAACTTTCTCCTTTTTACTCCGCAAAGACCCAAGAAGTCTAGGAAGATGGTCCTCAGAAGAAGTCAGAGGTGATGGTATGACATTCAGAGTTTAAATCGGAAATAATTGGAAACAATTTTCATGTGAGCTGCATTGTTGCTGCTGAGACTATATTTGGGGTTCACTACGAAATGCAGAAGCTAGGGTGTTCATTTGCATCAGGAGAGAAACAGACAGACGTTCCATATACATTTTTTTTGCCTAAATTGGGAACTGTTACAGGAAGCAAGTAACACAGGAGAGAAAATAACTGGAGTAAATAAAACGCTTGAAAATCAGGAGATGATGATGAAAGCCAGGAGCAGCTTTTCTGAGGCCAAATTTTGGAATTTTACATTGTTTATTTCCTCCCCCAGAGTCTGGCTGCTACTTGGCAGATGTCAATACACAGTATACTGGTTTGCATTTCCAGGCAGTCCGAATTAGCAAATTATTTGTCAAAATATGAAGAAGAATGCCTTTCTCGTGCCACAGACTGGGTGAAAACATTTGCAAAACACATATTTCATAAAATATTTAGAGTGTATAAAGCACTCTTACAACTCAATAATAAGATAAGCAATTTGATTAAAAATGGGCAGATCTAAATGGAAATTTTACCCTAGACAAATGATGACAAATAAGTAAAAAGATGATAAGTGAAAAGATGCTCAATATTATTCTTCATCAAGGAAATGCAAATTAAAACTACAATGAGATATTAGTATACTTTCACTGGAAAAGCTAGAATTAAAATGATTGACAATGCCAGGTGCTAGTGAGGATGTGGAGCTACGTGCTTGTGTACTGCTGGTGGGAATATAAAATGGTATAGCTACTTTGGAAAAGTATGGGAGTTTCTTACAAAGTTAAACATATACTTCGTATATGACCCAGTAATCTCACGTATTATTACTGATAATAACCCCAAACTGAAAACAATCCAAATGACCATCAATAGATGAATGGAAAAATGCATGTGGTAAATCCATACAGTGAAACATTACTCAGCAATAAAAAGTAATGAACTATTGACACATACAAAAACATGAATGAATCTCAAAAGCACTATGCTAAGTGAAATAAGCTGGCCACAAAAGACTAAATGCTGCATGGTCCTATTTATATTGTAGAGGAAGAAGAATAATTTTTTCTTCAGTCTTCACAGGATCTAGTTAAAATAGACCCTTGTAACTAAAGATAGATTAACAAGAGAAACACAGGCGAGTTTATTAACAGGCATATTTCATATATACGTGAGAGATACCCAGGGAATGAGTGTTTCACAAGGAAGTGGCTTTGAATTCCAGCTTATATAGCATCTTCAACAAAGGATAGTACATTTTTAAAGAAGTGATAAGACAGAAGAAAGGACTTTGAGTATTTAGGGGTCGCAACTTGTGGGAAGGGAAATAAATGGCAAATAAAAGCCAGCTGGTAATGCGTGTTAATTTAGATTCCTCTGATAAGCAACTCCAGGATCATAAGGGTCTAAAGTTATCTTCAGTGGTTAACCTTTGTTCTGCCTGATAGAAGGGAAGGCAGGTAGGATACTTTTTTGTCTTCCTATGTTTATATCCTGCTTTTAGGCAAATAGAGGAAGGAGAGACAACTTTCCTGTATCTGCTTCTTCTTAACTGCCTACAGCTCAGCAATCCTTCATATTTTGGGGGTGGTATATTCTGGTCTCCCACAATATGAAGTTCTAGACTCAGTGATTACCAGATGCTATGAGTAGGGAGAGGGGATGGACTGCAAAGGAGCATGAGGGCACATTTTAGGGTGATAGAAATAATTTATATCTTGGTTGTGGTGATGGTAGGTAACTATGCGTTTGTTGAAGCTCATCAAACAACATGCTTAACGTTGATGAATTTTAATGTATATAAGTAATACTTCAATAAAGCTAGTTAAAAATGCCATGCCTCTCTGAGCATTGTTTGAAACTTCAGCTTATAGGTAGAACATCAAAGGGAGCTATTTGTCAACTTGTGGGCTATGGACACTCTCAAGTTTGCCAAAGATGAGCATTATCTTCTCCCAACACAAGAGCCATGGTCTGGAGCTCAATACTTGGGCACGTCCACACTTTGCAGCTCAGTTCATAGCCGGGTCAAGGAGGAAGAGGCATTGTTGGGAATAAAGTGTTGAAAGATAATTTTTTAAAAAAGATAAATTCATGACTCTCATAAGGATATAAAAATGAACTCATGTTAAAGGGTTTACTTTACTCATAATAAGAGAACCCAGCAGATGTTAGGCTCAGTATGGAATAAGATAATGAATAAAATGTAAAAGAGTAAAGGCATGTTGAAATGAATGTGCAAATGGAGGCAAGATTTGTTTCTCCGTGGTGGGGAGGGTATTCCCTGCCCCAGTCAGAATTCATTTGTGTGTCTACAGACAAAATGATCCTGTGTTCCTGTCAGTTGCTTATGCTTTACACAGTTGTGGAATAGTTCCCATAGGGTCAGAATCAGATTATGGGGAAAGGTATGTTATAGACAGTGTCTATTTTTCCACTGAAACACAAATTTTGGCTGGGTGCTGTGGCTCACGCATGTAATTCCAGCGCTTTGGTAGGCCGAGGCCAGCAGATTTCCTGAGGTCAGGAGTCTGAGACCAGCCTGACCAACATGGTGAAACCCTGTCTCTACTAAAAATACAAAAAATTAGCCGGGCATGGTGGCAGGTACCTGTAATCCCAGCTACTCTGGAGGCTAAGGCAGGAGAATTGCTTGAACACACGGGAGGCAGAGGTTTCAGTGAGCTAAGATCATGCCACTGCACTCCAGCCTGGGCAACAGAGTGAGACTCCATCTCAAAAAAATAAAATAAAATAAAAAAATTCCCTACCTAGGGACTCCATAAAGTTTTCCTGGAACCACAGTGAAAAGGCAGCTGCCTTTTCATTGTAGATTTTGCCATTGCCTTTTATGGCACTCTCAGGCTTTATCTCCACTCTCACAGTGAATACAACAGAAAATTTCCTTTCCCCCTGCAGAATTCGTTTGTGAAAAAACACTTCAATGGGATACAAATTTATTTTTCTGAACACTTTGGATAATCTTGTTGCTCCAGGTAGCAAGTAGCCTTTTGTATACCAATCATATTCATGTAGCTTCAGAATATCCTCACTTTTGTGAGAATGAATAGACAGAGCTATCCTGAGGTATGGCACTTGCTGAAGGTAAAGTTCTTGCCTCTCAAACCCATTCCATCCCTCCATTCTCCATGTTCCAAAGGTCAGAAGTGGGCGATAAATCACGTTAATATCCATATTTTCACAGCTTTGGAACATAAATGCTCACTTGCAAAACTTCCATATTTTTTGATCAATTTTTATTATAAATCTTTCTTCCCATACTAAAATTAATGTCTATAACAGGATAGTTGAAATAAACTTCCTACATAACTTTTAGAATTGTATGGAGGCCCCAACAACCCAATATCTAAATAGAATACAAGTGATCTTCAAGTTAAACTTGTTTTGTTGTTGAGTGTGATGATTAAGTGCAGAAAGAGTAATCAGACAGGCTTTGGATTAAATCATTGATCTCCCACATATTGTATGATGTTCAACAAATTACCTAATCTCCATGAATCGTCTTTTCCTTTGTACACTGGGGTCGTTATAAGGATTAAAAGGACATGCATATAAAGCACTTAGGGTACTGCCTGGCATATGGAGAAGAGGTGTTGAAATAATCAACTGTAAATTACAAGAACAGGGTAGTGACAGGGAGGGCAGAATTATCTATTTTATTCCCTGTGCTACCATAGTGCCTGCCTGATTTTTATATTAAGATTTAAATATGTATAGAATGAATGCTCAATGAATGTTGATATGATTGCAAGCTTACACCTTGTCTATTTATGTAATGAACTGCATCACCATGACTAACAGCTTGAATATTAAACTCTTCTCTAAACCAACCTTCTGTAGAATCTGTTATTTATTTTTCTTGTAGTCTCTAAGACTGTAGTCCTTATATTCTTAGCTAGTTACACTTCTCCTTTTCTTTGTTATCTTGCTTATGTATTCAATAAAGTCTGTGCCAAGCATGGAGCTAAGCTCTGCAGAAAGATAGATGAGTGGAGTATGATTCCAAGTTGCTTATAGTCTAGTGGGAGAGAAAGATCAAGACAAACAATGATTACAATGTCAGGCAAATGTTTCATAATATGGGTGAGGACAGGATGGTTGGTAGCTCATATAAAGGGCTGCCACCTTATCCTGAGAATGGGTCAGAGGAAAGTCTTCCTGGAGGAGGTGATGTTTGAGCTGAGTTTTGAAAGATGGTAGCTACTGACCAGAAGATATTGGCCAAAAACATTGCAGATAGAGGGCAAGTTGAAAGACACAAAGATATGGACAGCATATCTTACTTGAGTAGAATGCAGGTACATTTGGAGATGTTAAAATTTGAGATCAGAGAAATAGTAAGGGTCAAAACCAGAAAGTCTTGACAGTCATGCTAAGAGCTTTGAGCTGTATATTGACAATATAGGTAAGCCCCTGAGTGATTTAAAGTCAGCAGTGACATAAACCAATGTGCATTTTTAGAAACAAAATTCTATTGGCAATATAGACTAGAAGAGGCAGCATTGCATCTAGAGAAATCCATTAGGAGGTGATTGCTGTCATTAGTAAGAAATTGTGAAGGCCAGAGTTGAAGCAATTAAAGAGACATGAGTTCATTGCTTTACGAAATAGAATTCAGTAAACAATTTGGGATAGGCAAGAGGTAGATAAAGTTGGGGGGAAGTACAAAAGACTGTGGCTTCACTAGAACAGTTGACACTTGAACAACATGGATATGAACTGTGGGTCCACTTATATGCAGATTTTCTTCTGCCTCTGCCACCTCTGAGACAGCAAGAGAAACCTCCCTCTTCCTCCTCCTCTTCTTTGACCTCCTCATCATGAAGATGATGAGGATGAAAACCTTTATGATGATTCATTTCCATGTAAACAATATGATATGGTTTGGCTGTGTCCCTACCCAAATCTCATCCTGAATTCCCACGTGTTGTGGGAGGGACCTGGAGGGAGGTAATTGAATCATGGGGGCGGGTCTTTCCTGTGCTCTTCTCGTGATAGTGAATAAGTCTCATGAGATCTGTTGGTCTTGTAAGGTGGAGTTTCCCTGCACAAGCTCTTTTGCCTGCTACCATTCATGTAAGAGGTGACTTGCTCCTCCTTGCGTTCTACCATGATTTTGAGGCTTCCCCAGTCACATGGAACTGTAAGTCTATTAAGCCTCTTTCTTTTGTAAATTACCCAGTCTCGGGTATGTCTTTATCAGCAATGTGAAAATGGACTAATACAGCATTGTAGTTTTCTCTTCCTTATTGTTTTCTTAATAACATTTTATTTTCTCTAGTTTACTTTATTGTAAAAATATAGTGTCTAATACATATACAAAATATGTATAACACATACAAAATATGTGTTAGTCAACTATTTCTGTTATTAGTAATGCTTCTGGTCAACAGCAGACTATTAGTAGATAAGTATTGGAGGAGTCAAAAGTTATATGTGGAGTTTTGACTGTATGGGAAGATGGGGGTTGGCACTCCTAACTCCTATTGTTGTTCCAAGCTCAACTCTATTACTATAAACAAGGAAAGGGAATGTTAGAAAATAAGTAGATCATGGAGAAAAGAAAATATTCAGCCTTAAATAGATATTGCTGGGTATGTGCAATATTTAAACGGAAATCTGGATTTGCCTGTCACCAGCAAAGTTGTCTTATGGTAAAGAAAACTTTGAGTATAGATGATAACACCCACTTACATATGGAGGACATGAACAGGAAGATCAAGGATGGAACTTAAAAGAACCCTAAAATTCAGGAGGCAAATGGAAGATCAAGAATCAGCAAAGGAAACAGAATGAGTAGCCAGAGGTAGGAGAAACTGTGGTGAAATGTAAAAGGAAAGAGATTTTCACAGCAAGATGACATTAATAATCTAAATTGTTACATAAAGGTAAAAAAAAAAAAAAAAAAAAAAAAGCCCAGGAAGAATCCATTATACTCCTTGGTGACTATTAAGTGTGGTCAAGTTAATGCAGGTAATTTAAGTGCAGCACTGGGGAATGATGAATCCCATGGTTTAGAGAAATAACTGGAGGTGAGGAAGTCAATAGTTCTTGATTGTGAAGACAGGAAGGAGAGAAGTAAGAACTTGCTACAGACATGGGGTCAAAGGTGGGCTATTGTTCAGGTTGGTGCAAAAGATCTGAGGATGGATAGCAGTAGAGGGAAAAGAGCCATATAAGAGCCCTTCTAGAAAGGTAGCTGAAGGAAAGGCAATGAATGCTGTGACCAAGGACAATGTTTCAGGCCTGGGCTTGGTTTTAGTGTCTGACGCAGAAGGATATGCAATTCTTATTGTAGGAATCAAGGAAGACAGTGAACCCTGGAGGCAAAGCTGATGTATCTGGAGGAAAAGAAAAGTCTTGAGGGTGTGTTCTCCTTCCTTCCTTCAGGCTAGTGTTGAGTGATGGAGCACAGGGTTAGGTGTTGGAGGACTCTTGCTGTGAAAGGCACAGAAGTTCTTGCTTTTCATTCGTGTCCTTTAAGGACCTGCTCTGATACAATGCTAGGTTTGTCTAGGATCGTAACACTCCTGGTTCTGTACACATGATGTAATCCTCACTTTCTGTTTCTAAGCATAATCCGCAGCACAATGAACGCATTTTCTTCTGTGGGGTGGGAGGTCTGGGCACAAGCTGCGGCCGCATTGGCAGGCAGGTAGCAAGAGGATTATCAAATTTGACATCGCCTTTGGTATAACAAGATCCTTGAATTTTCAGAGGACTTTTAAAATTCATTTCTAGATAATTATAAAAATCAAAGCTAAATTTGCATTTCAGGATGAGAAATTATTGATAATGACTGGCATTTTAGTTCTATTTTAGTAGCAAATTGAAACATTTTAAATTGTCAATGGTTGCCAAGAACCTGGATGATCATTCCGGGATGTTGATGTTTGATATCTAAAATGGCAATTTATGCAGGTCTCGGTAACATGTCAGGAGTCTTGGCTGGTACTGTGGATGATTACAGTGTGATCTTGACCATGCCTTCTTGACCAGGTCTGCTAAGTATTTCAAGTAGTTATTGTGTGTGTGTGTGTGTGTTTTTTTTTTTTTCCTATAATTTACTTGGAGCTGTGTGAAGTCATATATAAGCTGGACTCTTGGGTAAGGGATATGAAACCAAATTTACTTGCTTTTCCAAGGAATTTTGCTCATATGATAATCTGGAGCTCCCATTGTGTCCACCAGACCAAGAAAGGTGTGAAGACCAAGCAACTCAACCTAAGGAGGTTTTCTCAGGTCAAGTTCCCACAGGCTAGAGATGCCCCATGAACAGGATGGCCTCAGACTTGGGCAATCTGGGGAACTTTCAGGCATAGCACTGCAAACTGTGGGCCCAGACATCCAGGTGCACAGTTACATGTACAGAAAGCAGTGCTTCACTGGGGATGCAGGAGTGGATTCTGGGCCTGGACCTTCCCTTTTGCGTGAGCCTTTGCACTGATGCTCACTCAAAATAAAATAGGGGCTATGATGAAAATCAAGGAAACTCATTCCTCTTGTATTCAACTAAACTGTACTGAGTACCTGGTAGGTACCAAACACTGTTGAAAGTAGTGGAGATATAACCATGATCAGGACAGACAGTTCCTGCCCTCCTGAAACTGACAGTCTACTGGGTGTGAAATTATCTTGGCAATGAATGTGTCTTGGTCAGTGTATTAGTTTGCCGATACTGCTGGAACAAAGTACCAGAAACTAGGTAACTTAAAACAATAGAAATGTATTCTCTGACAGCTCTGGACGCCAGACATCTAAAATTAAAGTATCAGCAGGGGTGTGCTGGGCTTCCTCCAAAGGCTTTAGGATCAAGAATCCTTCCTTGACAGCCCTTGCCAGCAAGACTTGTAGATGTACCACACTAATTTCCATCTTCACATGGTCTTCTTCCCAGTGTGCATGTGTCTCTGTGTCCCCCTTCTTATAAAATTTCCCCCTTCTTATAAAAATACTGTGAATATTGGATTTAGGGCCCACCCTAATTCGGTACAACCTCATCTTAACTTGATTGCATCTGCAAAGACCCTATATCCAAGAAAGGTCATATTTGTGATTCCAGGTGAACGCAAATCTGTGGGGGGATGGGGCAGGGAGGGGAGCTATTCAACCCAGTACAGTCAGTTTAGTTTTCAGTATACTGCATCACTAACAGGAGGATTTGATGTTCTTCAAGCCCTGGGAAAGTGACTTCTATGTTACCCTTAATATTGGCTGATAGATTGCAACAAGCTATTTGCATTCCCACCTGACACTACTTGAGGGAGGAGCAAGTAGTCAGGTGGTGGGTTGATTTCCATAAACACTTCCCAGTGAATTTCTCTGAAGCAGATAGACGCTGCAGTTTATCCACTTCATTCACCAATATTGACAAGGGACTGGCACATAATAAACACAAATAACATCTTTTCACTGTCCTGGAGCTATGGACCCTGAGCTATGGGATCCAGGAGGATGACTACAAGCCCCGGTTTGTTGAATTTGTCTTGAAATAGGTCTATTCATGTTACAAGGCTAAAAAGTAGTCTAAAGGATGGACAATGGGTTTTCTTCTTCGGAGTGGACTGTCTAGTAAAAAGTCTTAATAGGTAGTTGGGTAGAAAGAATTGAGACTGATAGGCTGCTGGGATGCACCGAATAGTCATATAAGTTGCTAAAAGATTGGAATACCTTCCTTATAGTTGTTAAATAGTCACTGGTGGATTTTTGTAATTTTTTAAAATAATTGTTTGTTGTGTAATGGAATATATTTTACACAGAAAGTAGACATAGTACAGGTCTTTGGAGGAGGTGGGTGGGGGAGAAGGAGACATTATCGGAGAGCATGGGGTGCAGCAGAGGGAAACAGGCAGCATGGACTTTGCTATAATAAAATGTAAGTAAACTGTGGCACTACTCAATATTAAATAGGCTCAGCTTACAGCACATTAACAAATCAATACCTACAAAAACGGCTTGCTGTACAGGTACAGTGTATATCACATAGCTCTGCCACAGAGTTCTGGATTTAGAGAAACTAGAATTTTCTCTCCTTATCAAACTTTTGTCATCTATAGTTAGTCATTGCATCTTAAATAATTCTATTAATATAAACTTAAAAAAATCCTGTCTACCCACCTATGTAAAAAAAAATTACTTTATTCCCTTAAATTTAACTTAATTGCACTACTAATCAGAATTCTCGGTAAAAAAAAGTTTTTTTTCTGTGTGTATCTTAGACAAATCTGTCAGTGCAAGTTAGGATGCTGAAATTTGATATTTTCCCTGTTTGTGCATGTGTGATGTTTTTATGAAAGTATTTTTTAAACAGTCTGTAGCGATAATGATGATAAACATAATGATAACAATTATAACTCTTCATAGTTATTTCAAGAGAGTTTATTATGTACCAGATGCTGCTTTAAGCCCATGATATATATTAATTATTTCATTCTTACAATAATCTATGAAAATTAAATATCATCCCCATCCCAGATAAGGAAATGGAAGCTCTGAAGGTTATGTGGTCTGCCCCAGAGCACACTGTCAGTCAGCAATAGGACAGCAATTTAAACACAGGTAACTTGGCTAAGGGTCTTTGGACTTGCAAGTGGGAAGGTTGAATCAGCTCTCACAGAGCCCCTGAAGCACATCCCCAGGACGACTGTGTGCTGCAGACAGACACCGCTAGCTGGTACCTTGGTGTGCTCTGGTCTGCACTGGTGCCGCCTCCCTTGGGGTCCTTGCCTTTACTTAGCTTACCCTTTCACCTGTGGCAGACTTGCAGTCTTGGGGTACCAGGTTCCGGTCTATTTCTTACATTGTTTGTTCACTTTATGATCAATTTTGTTTACCTTCTTTTTTATTGAAAAATCATTGTATATAGTGGTACCAAATTTTCTTTCAAATGCTACTTTAGAAGAAATTTAAACATCTAGATGTAATTCATCTTTTTACTGAACTCAGCTTGTACTAACTCAGTCCGATATATTTTCAAAAAGTTATTTCCATCAACAGATGAATGAATAAACAAAAATGTGCACGTACGATGGGAGTAGACTATAAAAGAAAGGAAACGTGGACACATGCTACAACGTGGATGAGGCTTGAGGACATTATGCTATGTGAAACAAACTAGACACAAATAGGCAAACATTGTATGTTTCCACTTATATGGGATACTTGAAATAGCCAGCTTCATAGAGACAGAAAGTAGAATGCCAAGGACTGAAGAAAGGGGGGAATAAGGACTTGTTTAATAGGTAGTGAGTTTCAGTTTGGAAAGATGAAACAGTTCTGGAAATGATGGCTGCTCAACAGTGTGAAAGTGCTTAACACTTCTGAGCTATGTACTTAAAAGTGGTTAAGATAGTAAATTTTATGTTATGTATATTTTATAACAATTTTAAAATGAAAACATGATTTTAAATGATCCAAAGTAGTATGTGTTTATGGAAACAAAATTTCAAACTCTGTGAAGTAAAAGGTAGATCTTCCTTCTGGTAGTGATACGGGTGGGCTGGGGAAGGTCCCCAAATGCCAGTGAGACCTCAGCCCTGGCCAGTGACCAGGCAAGAAGGAATCCAAGGATGAGTCTGAAAATAGTGAAAGTACAGAGATTTATGGCACAGTGAAAAGTACACACTCAAGAAAGGGGAGTGTAGCCTTAAGAGAGTCACACAATGGACTTTGGGGCTTTTATCATTATAGATTTCTTTAACCAAGGGGTGGAGTATTCATGAAAATTCCTGGGAAAATGTGAAGATTTATTGCAATAGTGGTGCCACCCATTTTTACACCAAATATGGGTGTTCCTGGAACTGTCATTATAGTGGCAGATGTGTGATTTAGTATGTTAATGAGAGTATAATGAAGTCAAATCCAGCACCACACTGGGTCCAGTGTGTCTTAGCCAGGTTGGGCCACACTGTTTTTCATGGTGCTCTCAGTCCCTAGCCTATGCAGCTATTTCAGTGGTTCCCTTTTTGCTAGCCATGTGAAACTGCTGCTTGGAATTTTCTACTCTTCTACAACCACCCTGTATTATTCCTGTTTCCTTTTGCCCTCCCCACCCCACCATCCTAGAGGTAAAATTGTGAAGTTTTTGGTTATGTACTTTCAAAACCTTTCTCTGTGTATAAAAGGCCGTGTGTATGTGCTGTGCGTGTATACTGTTGAATTCTGTTCTGTGCTTCGATTCCAGCACTTGATTTCACGATACGAGGCTGCCTTATGTGTCATTATACCATAATTTATTTAGTCAGTGTCCCATGGCTGGATGTCTAGCCTCTTTGCATTTTGGTTGTCGTTGTTTTGCCATTACAAACACCTCTATAATAAACATCCTTTAAATATGCAAATAAGCCACTTTTGGTCTTTGCATTAGTACCTCTCTGACCTTGAATACATGAAAATTGACCAGCTTCACCAGTTTGTAGAGGAAAAGGAAGTTGTAGGGGGAGAAAAAGGAAACAATGGATGAGGTCATGACCTGGTAGCGCAAAGCTTTCTAGTAAGGTGTCTGTTGAGAAAGACTGAGTCCCCATCTTCTGGAGGTGATGTGACTTCAGTTTCTAAGAACCCATTTGAGGAAAGCCTCCACATTCTCCTGTGTTTAATGGAAGAACAAGTGGAGAAGATGTTTTTTATATTCTGTGAGAAAATTCCTCCTTGGGGATGTAAATATTCCTCTGGAAGGCTGCGCTGAGGCTTAGCCCAGGATCCCCAGCTGCGGGTTCAACCCTCTCCTCAGCAGGGCCTCATGGTGCATGAGAAGAGGTACCAGAAGATTCTGTGGGCTGGTCTTTAAGGCACCTTGAGTTCATCCTTGAAGGAAATGAAAATATTTTACCCCAAAATATATTTCTTTGACATATGTTGAGATGGCTCCCACAGGGTCAGCTGACTGATGTGGCCCTGCAAAGCTTTGCTAATACAAAGGTAATATTTGGTTTCCTCTTTTGAATGGGATTTTTGTATAGTATTAATGCGGGGGAAATTTACATCTGTAGAGAATCTCCGTTAATGCAGCCAGGCTTTTCCTTGTCCAGATCTAGGAGAGATTAACTGAGAGTCTGACATTTTAAAGATCTGAGAGACATTTACCATCTATTCTCTCTAAGGGCTGCTACCTGTGAGGTTTCATCTACATGACAAGACCACCTTTGCTAGCCAGGCTTCTTCCTTTCTCCCTCCCTTAACCTATCTTGTCACTAAAACCTATGTTTGCCTGTGCTGTGAGCCTGCATTCTTTCTGGAACCCCCAGATGGCATATGAGCTTCTGTACCCTATTGGAGGGCTGAGTCTTCATTGTGAAGGCTCCCGTGTATACACGTTGCATAAATCTATACATCTTTTCTTCTCTTAATCAATCTGCCTCATGTCACTGATTTTCAGTGAACCTTCAGAAGGCCGAGGGGGAAGCTCTATCTTGGCCCCTTCCGTTTGGCACAGGGAGTGTTGTGATCATAGCTTTGCTCTTCTGGAAGCCACAGTTAAGAGAATCCAGGACATCGATCAGCCAGCAAAAGGGTAAGAATTTCTTATCAACCAGGTTCCTGGCCTCTCAATCTCTCTGTACAATCCAGTCAAGTGGATGGTAAAAATCACTGTTTCTGTTACCGGAAAGGAGTCCTGATTCAGACCCCAAGAGAAGGTTCTTGGGTCTCACACAAGAAAGGATTCAGGGTGAGTCCACAGTGTGAAGTAAAAGCAAGTTTATTAAGAAAGTAAAGTGGTGAAAAGAGAGCTACTCCATAGACAGAGTAGGATGTCCCTGAAAGTAAGAGGAGGGATACGTCCAACATAGGTACAATGCTTGTGTGTGTGTGTGTATGTGTGTGTATATATATATATATACACACACACATATATATATATACACACACATATATATGATAAAAATAGCTCTTGAGGAGATGTGATCTGCTACAAGGGTTTGTGATAAAGGATTGCTTTTCTTAATTACTATATTTTGCAAGAATTGATATTATTATCTTTAAAGCAAAATTAGGAATGCCCTTGTCCTCTAGATATCAGGCTATTTGGATACTCCCAAGTCTGGGTCTGCTTCAGTAAACACCATAAATTTGTTCCCTTAACCATAAACATCTAGAGCCTAGGAATGCCTATTTTCTGAGAATGCAACCCAGCATGTCTCAGCCTCATTTTCCTAGCCCTCATTCAAAATGGAGTCACTCTGGTTTGAACGACTCTGGCCTATCTACCCCCTCCATTTACAAGAGGATCCTTAATCCTAAGGGTTGCAGGATTATATAACTTCTTCAGGCTGAATAGGGGCGATGATATTCCTGTCTAACTATTAGCGTCTCTTGCATTCAGGATAATGCGAAGCTCAGTCAGAGAGCATCAGTATGGTGAAGGTCATTCATAACTCCAAGTTCTGACAAAAGGTGATACCTGGAAGATTAATCAGTGTCCAATTTCAGAAAGTATGGAGTGAGCTGGTCTTGGATTTCTACACAAAGGGTACAACCACAATATATTCCACAACAGCAAAGCAAAATAAGAAAAATAATTCCAAGTAAACTAAACTAAATTGAAAGCCTGTCCAAGAACTATGCAGTTGTTGGAACCAAGCCAATATTGGGTCGACTGAGAGTACATCAGTGGCAGAGATGTGAGTGTGTAAATTTTTCATATGCTGGGTAATATTATGTGAATAATCTGGAACATGCACACAACATTTGGTTTTGATCAAAGCACGAGTTCCCCCTTGGGCAACTGTTAAAATGTCCAAAGCCATATGGTTTTGTAAGGCTACCTGTCTAATCTGAGAAGTTTCCTCAGTTAGGAGGGTAAGGGCATGGTGTGTATTACTGAAGGGCACAGCCGTGTGCTTGGCCCAAGTTTCAACTTGTAACTCCATACTGACTGTAGCTGCCTGTGGAGAAAACATAGCCATTGAAAAGAACCACTAAGATGTCCACTTTTGTTGCTTATGGAGAGTTTTTACAATTTCCCAGTTAGATGGGAGAGAGTCCAATTTGGTGAGGGTATGTCCTGGGAGATAAGGCCAACCCCACGTACACCTTCCAGTTCAGTTATAAGGTAAGTATGCCCAGCCATGAGTTCCACAAGCCCATAACCATCCCCAAGGAGAAGGGTAGACACGAATTTTTGGCTAATTATTTTGCCATCCCGTCCAAAACTGGTCTGTTAGAAGAAGGGTCTGATTACATTGTTGAAATGACAGCCATCTCGTATCCTGGGTTTCAGTCTGGTGGTGACTATTGTGCCTTTCAAAACCTAGAGGTGCCTTGCCCGATACCTGCACTCGAACAGTTGTTATTCACCCAAGGTCATTATGTAAAGCATAACCTAAAGTTGAGGTGGAGTTTAGCTGTTTTTGATTAGATTTAAAAAGTGCCTTCTTGTCTCTTTATAGGAGGGAAAGGGGCTAAGGCTCATGTGGCTATGATACATGGAAAAAGAGGAGCTCTGTTTATAACGTTCAGTTTCCCAATCATAATAAAATCTCCATCAACCTAGGTTGGCAAGTTGAATGTGCCAGAGCAACCTGGAAGTGGAGGAAAGTGACAATTCTCTACATACCCTACAGTTCGTGTGATTATGTAGAGAGGCTAAAATCTGTGCCCACTCGGTAAATAAGTTACTCTCTGCATGATTCCAACTTACACCCAAAAGTAGAATGCCAATCCATGTCTTTATGTTACCCATCCCTTTCATTTCTTCTGAACAGCAGTCAGAAGTCACTGGCTGGCTCACAGGAATAAAAGGGATCCATCTCTTGGGTTCTGTCGGCCTGTAGAATTTCATAAGAGACAGGTTTAATTCAAGATAAGTGGACCCAGCTGTTTATTCCCAGAAGTTTAACTGCAGATGGGGTACTAAGAAGAACTCGATAGGGTTCCTTCCATTTTGGGAAAGTTGATCTGCTGGGTATCCTTCCTTCCAAGTTTTTAATAGGACCGTCTCCAGGCTGTGTTATAACAAAATTCTCTTCCTTAGTGGGGGAAGGAAGTCTTTGATTTCCATATTCAAGGAGTGCATTTTGCACTTGTCCTAAGTTGATTACATAATTCTGTAGCTTGAAAGTATCTATGTCTATTAGGAGGTCTGTAGTTAAGAAAGGCCTTCCATACATTTTTTTCAAAAGGGCTGAGCTGCAGATTTCCCTTAGGGGCCACTGGAAACCATAATAAGGTTACAGGGAATAAAGACAGCCAGGTTTATGATGTCTCTTGGCATAATTTAGCAAGTCGTTTTTAGAGTTTGATTAGCTCTTTCTACTTTCCCTGAAAACTGGCCTCCACACTGAGTGAAGGCAGTACTGAATTCCCAAGGCAACAGGTATGTTTTGGGCAATTGTCGCTGTGAAAGATGTGCCATTATTGCTCTGCAAAGTCTTAGGAAGCCCAAATCTAGGAATTATTTCCTTTGGTAGAAGTTTAGAAACCTCAGTTGCCTTTTCAGACTAGGTAGAAAAAGCCTCAATCCAACAATAAAGGTGTCGATGAATACTAATAAATATTAAAACACTTTACATGGGGGCATCTGAGTATAGTCTATGTGCCAGTCTTCCCCAGGGTATGTTCCCCTATGCTAAACAGGTCGTTTTAGAGGAGAAGTAAAGATTGGTTATTTGGGTTATTCTGGGTACATAATTCACAGGCCCAAGTTACCTGCTTTACTGTTTTAAGTAAGCCTTTTCCTATAAAAAGCTACAACATTAATTGAAACAGGGAATCTCTTCCCAAATGAGTAGAGTTATGCAAATGCTTAACTATTTTCCACTGATTAGCAACTGGTATTAACAGTTCGTTGTTATTGATAAGCCAGTCAGAAGGATCTTGAATTAAACCATAACCTTTAGCCCATTCTTGTTCCTCTTTAGTATACCTAGGTTCTGTCATTACGTGTGTGAAGGCACTAACATACCTACAAGTCCAGCTGGCTCCTTTACCGCTGTTGCCTCAGCAGCTGCATCTGCAAAGGAGTTTCCCTTAGCCACACTAGAGTCTCCTCTTTGATTTCCTCTGCAATGGATTACAGCTAATTCCTTGGGCAGCAAAACAGCATCTAATAGATTTAAAATTTCTAAGTGATGTTTTATAGGGGAACCCTTAGCAGTTAGGAGTCTCCGTTCCTTCCAGATAGCAGCATGAGAATGAAGTTCCAGAGAAGCATACTTAGAATCCGCGTACATGTTAATTCTTAAGTCCTTTTCCAATTGCAGGGCTCTAATAAGAATGACTAATTCTACCTTTTGAGCTGAGGTAGAAGCTGGCAGGCCTGAGATTCAATGACCTTGTGTTGACTGACAACAGCATACCCAGCTTTCCCATTTCCCTGGTGCACAAAGCTACTTTCATCTGTAAACCATTCTACTCAGGATTTTCTAGAGGCCCATCCTTTAAATCTGGATGGCTGGAGTAACTTGTATACAAGAATAATCTAAGGCGCCTGTAGGTTCAAGCAAGTAGGTAGCTGGATTCAACATCTGGCATACTTTAAGTGTTATATCAGGAGTGTCTAGTAACAAAGCCTGATATTTCAGTAAGTGTCCCGCTGTTATCTACTGGTGTCCTTTAGCTTCCAGGACTCCTTGTACTTGGTGTGGGGTTAAAACCTTCAGATTTGTTCTAAAACCAGTTTATTGGCTTCAAGAGAGCAGTTGCAGCAACTGCCCTGAGGCATCCAGGCCATCCCAAAGTGACATGGTCTAATTGCTTAGAAAAATATGCCACTGGTTGGGGAATATCTCCCAGCTTCTATACAAGGACACCTAGGGGTATTCCCTGTTTTTCAGCCATATAGAGGGAAAATGGCTTATTAATATTAGGGATTCCTAGGGCTGGAGTTGATCCCAATTTCTCCTTGAGGGCATTAAAAGCTTGTTTACAATTACTATCCCATTCAGTAAGATCTACATCTGCTCCTTTCAGAGCCTAATATAAAGGCTTAGCTATATGCCCAAATCCAGGCACCCAAAAATGGCAGAAGCCTGCCATCCCTAGGAAAACCTACAGCTGCTTTCTAGTTTGGGGTTCCAGAATGCCCAAGATAGCTTCCCTTCATTCTGGTGTGATTGCCTGAATGCCAGGGGTTAGTACATAATCTTAAGTATTTAACCTCTTGAGTCGAAGTCTGGGCTTTATGTGTTAGCTCCCAGAAGATTTAGCAACCTAATGGTATTTTCATCTGAGTCTCTTTCAGTTGGGCTAGCAATCAGCAGATCATCTACATGTTGAATAATAGTGCCCTTATTTAATTGTAACATCTTTAATTCTCTAGCCAGTGTGATGAGGGCTGTCCCTAAACCCCTGGGGAAGAACTGTCCAAGTTAATTGAGAAACTAAATGACTATCAGGGTAAGTCCATTCACAAGCAAAAATGAATTGTGAATCAGGGTGTACTGGAATGCGAAAAAAAAAAAAAAAAAAGGCATCCTTAAGATTTAAGACTGTAAACCAATTGGCATCTCCATAGACCTGGGCTAATAGCATGTAGGGATTGGGCACTATAGGATGTATGGGAATAAGAGCCTCATTGACAGCTCAAAGATCTTGGACAAATCTATAGTCTCCATTTGGCCTTTTAACTGGCAAGATTGGCGTATTACAAGGAGACTCACAGGGCCTTGACATCCCAAATTGCAAAAACTTAGCTATTAATGGTTGGATCTCTCTTTGTGCCTCTGGCTTTAAGGGGTATTGTGCCTTCCAGGGATATGGGACACCAGGCTTAAGTTGGATGTAAAGTGGGGAAACATTTAACACTTTGCCTGGAACCTGAGTGTCCCATACTATAGGATCTACTTGGGAGATTACTTCAATAGGTAAAGTAGATAAGTCCCCTATTGACTTTCCTCCCTTATCACAGGAAAGGAGGAGGAGTAATCCCTCTTTTGTCTTGTGATTTTCAAAAGATACCACTGTCTGTGGCTGAGTCAACAAATCCCTTCCCAACAGAGGGGTGGGGCACTCAGGCATGATAAGAAAGGCATGTGAGAAAACCAAAGTCCCTGGAGAACAGCTTAGAGGATAGGTAAAATGACATCTGTGGGCTTGTCCACCTATCCCCACGACCATAAAGTTTTGGGGTGACAGAGGCCCGTTATAATGGGTCAAAACAGAGTAAGCAGCCCCAGTATCAGGGAAAAAATTAATATTCCTACCTGCCACATCAAGGGTTGCCCGAGGCTCCTTTGGTGATACAGCTAGTTGTCTGATAAGAGCTGTGGCAGAAGGTCTCAGGCCCCATCACTCTTGGGCTTGCCTGGCTATTTTAGCCATTGTTGGTTCAGGTACCGATGGCTCCCTTTGGAACACTGGGCAATCACTCTTCCAATGGCTGGTTTTCTTAGAGTGCACACTGATTTATGCCCAAGGCATGGTGACTCGGATGCCCAGTTTTGAGCTTCCCACCTTTCAGCTTCTCTTGTTCAGGCCAAGAGACAGGAGGGCAGTCCCATGCTGGAGGTGACCTTAAGGCTGCAGCCAAGAGCTGCACCTTGTGGCAGGTCCATCTTGCTCTTTCTGCTTCCTCTGCTTTGTCCCTGTTATTAAAAACTAAAAATGCCATACCCAAAAGCTGCTCCATAGGAGTTTGGGTACCCATAGCTGCTTTTTGCAGTTTCCTACAGATATCAGGGGCAGACTGGGTTATAAAAAAATGTACTCTCCAAAGGGTTTGTCCTTCCCTTGAGGCAGGATCAGTGTTAGTATATTTCCTGATTGCCTCAACTAAACACCCTTGAAACAAAGCTGGATTCTCATCTTTCCCCTGAGAAACTTCCTTAGCCTTTTCATAGTTAACAGACTTATTCATACATTTCTTTATCTTTTCCAACAAACAAGTGACCCTAGGATCTCTCCTCCCCATGTCCTTACTGCCGCTTTGGTAGTTCCACTCTGGATCTCAATCTGGAACTGCTATGCCTCCTGTCTGATATATATAAATAAATAATGGTTTGGGTTGCAAGACAATACCTCATCTGCATGGGCCCTAGCTGTCCCCAAAATGCATTGTTTCTCTTCCACTGTAAAACACAGAGACAACAAAACCTTCAGATCCTGCCAAGTTAAACTATAGGTCAGAGTTAATTTCTCAAACTCATCTATGAATTTTCCTGGATCTTCAGAGAAATAACCAAACTTCTCTTTACATAGCCAAATGATTCATAGAAAAGAGAATATGTGCTCTCACAGTGCCTTCTTCCCCATTTGCCACCTCTCTAAGTGGACAAAGGTTTCCCTTTGGAGGTTGATAGGAGGTTCCACTATGAGTAGTACTTGTTGGACTAAGTTCATCAGGGAGTGGAGGGTATAGAGTGGGACTAGATGGGTAAGGAGGAGGGGATGAAGGGTTCTCAATAAAACTTTCAGGTGAACTAGAGGGATAAAGGACTGACACATCTGAATCTTCAGAGCTGACTGAAGGAAGTTCTGCTCCACCCAAAACTGTCCACTGAACTGCGGGGGGCTTGCATTAAAGGATCATCTATTATGTCTAGCTCTTTTTCTTCTTTTCCTTTCGTCAAACATGCACGTGCCTGCTGCAGCGTTTTATCCTGACTGAGCTGCAAAAATGCTTGAACATATGGTATTTCATTCCATTTTCCATCCTGCTTGCAAAACAAATTGAGTTGAAGTATAGTATTAGAGGCTGTAATTCCAGTAAGAGGCCATTTCTCTTGTTTTTCCAAGTAATACCAATCTTTGGGAATGCTTCTTCACTGAAGAGGCTATTGGACTGAGTCAGTGTTACGTTACTGGAAATTCTAGTTGTCAATGGTCAGAAAATAGACCTTTTAAATTAGGCTTCTAAATTAGAAACACACACACACACACACACACACACACACACGAGATCTCTTATTTTAAACAATTAATACAAAGATCAAATTAAAGGAAGGTCACACAATTGTGTCACGGGTAGCCTTAGAAATTCCCTTGACAAAATTAAATAGCACAATTCTCACCTAGAGCAAAGTTAAAATCCTTTGCACACTCAAACTAGCTGTTTTGATTCCATGCGGGATTCATAACGAAGGAAGTATTTTTTATTAAGGGCTCTATGGATAGAAGTCAGCTTAAATTAATAGCAGATATCCAAGCTATTATACAAATTTTAAAGGCTTTTCTGCCTTTATCTCTTTGGAAATTTTTTCCAGTAGACTACAATCTTTTTTAAAATCCCTCTGCTCACTTTCTTTCTTAAAATTTGTCCTCCTATTTACTTTTATTCCTCTCTACTCCTCCTTCCTTTTTTCCATCTTTAGTACCACATTGAAAAAATCTAAAGAAGACTTCTGATGACTCCAGCTCCTTAAGGAACTCAGAAAAAAACAACACTCATCCCGTTTTTGGGGGGTCTTCTGCTTTCCTTGTGGAGTTTCCAGAGTTATGAGCAAGTTCCTCTTAGGTCTCAAATTTTGCTCTCTTTTGTGTTGTGTTAGCTGAGTTCTTTGGCTTTTGGGGGTACCAGAATTACACTGGATTATGAAAAAACTTGACCTTGGTGTGTGTGGTGGCTAGGCAAGAACTACAATGTTAGAAGTGGCTGACTGTAGTTGCTTACAACAAAATGATTATTACTGCTGGGGGCTAGTCATTTCTTTGTGTGTTTATGGAAGAAAGAGCGTGGTTTAAACACCTAGAAAAGCATCTTTGTAATATAGTACACTATGGAAACATTGCATAATGTGGTCCCTTGGATTTTCCTTTTTTGAGGAATCCAGGCTGCAGTAAAATCATTAATTTTTAAAGTTCTAAATGTTCTGCCTTCCAATAGCATCTGCTTTTCATATATTTAAATTTTAGGCCCTAAAACTACAACTACTTTCTTGGCCCTGTTCCTTAATAGGTTCTGCCCTAAGCTCAGTGATCCAGTTGAAAAACAGAGACTAAATTGAAAGCTACCTGTTATGGGAAGTCAGGGACCCTGAACGGAGGGACTAGCTGGATCCGCAGCAGAGGAACATAAATTGTGAAGATTTCATGGACGTGTATCAGTTCCCCAAATTAATACTTTTATAATTTCTTACACCTGTCTTTACTGCAGTCTCTGAACATAAATTGTGAAGATTTCATGGACATTTATCGGTTCCCAAATAATACTCTTATAATTTCTTATGCCTGTCTTTACTTTAATCTCTTAATCCTATAATCTTCGTAAGCTGAGAATGTATGTCACCTCAGGACCACTATTTTACAAATTGATTGTAAAATGTGTGTTTGAACAATATGAATTCAGTGCATCTTGAAAAAGAACAGAATAACAGCGATTTTCAGAGAACAAAGGAAGACAACCATAAGGTCTGATTACCTGAGGGGTCGGGCAGAATAGATCTGTATTTTTCTTCCTGTAGAGAGCCTGTAAATGGACATGCAAGTAGGAGAGATATTGGTGAATTCTTTTCCCAGGAAGGAATATTAATAATTAATACCCTGGGGAAGGAATGCATTCCTGGGGGAAGGTCTATAAATGGCCACTCTGGGAGTGTCTGTCTTATGCTGTTGAGATAAGGACTGAAATATACCCTGGTTTCCTGCAGTACCCTCAGGCTTATTAGGGTGGGATAATAAACTTCCCACCCTGGTAAATTTGGTAAATTTCCCGCCCTGGTAAATTTGAGGTTAGACTGGTTCTCTGCTCTCGAATCCTGTTTTCTGATGTTTAAGATGTTTATCAAGACAATACATGCATAGCTGAACATAGACCCTCATCAGTAATTCACATTTTGCCCTTTACCTTGTGATCTTTGCTTTGCCCTTTGCTTTGTGATCTTTATTGGCCTCAGAAGCATGTAATCTTTGTGACCCACTCCCTGTTTGTATACCCCCTCCCTTTTTGAGATCTCTAATAAAAACTTGCTGGTTTTGCTGCTCAGGTGGGCATCACGGACCTACTGATATGTGATGTCACCCCCCATGACCCAGCTGTAAAATTCCTCTCTTTGTACTCTTTCTCTTTATTTCTCAGACCAGCCACACTTAGAGAAAATAGAAAGAACCTAGGCTGAAATATTGGGGCTGGTTCCCCGACAGCTACCTATCTAAACAAAATTAAAATAAAATTAAAACCTATGGTAAATTCTTATGATTTTGTGTTACCTTAGCATCCATTTTTAATTGTCCTCTAATACAACCAAACTTCTTGAAATAGCTTAAGTTTTTTTTTGCTCTCTCTCTGTTTTGAGATATAAATTTGTGACCTGCTTTCTCTAAAACCCAGTAAGGGCTTCTTTAGGTAATCTTTAACATTTTCCAGTTACATTAACCTGGTTTGAATTAACTATTTCAAACTAGCGAATTTTACAAGTCTTATGACTTCATAAGTCATAAATAAAGTTAAAAAAAAGCAACCCCAAATGCTTTTCAGGTTCATGTAATTTTAGTAATCTTTGTTAAATAAATACCATTTAAAAACTGTTGGTAAAACAAAATAAAAAACATCTTCAGAATTTAATTTAGATGTTTTTGCCTGGGTCTATTGGTCTGATACTGTCTGTGCTAGATGTTTTAAGGTCATAAAACTACTGCTTCTGTAACAGTTTTGATGCTTGCTTGATTAGTCTGTGAGCTTATGTCTTTGGATTTGAGCCTTGAAGTCATGCTGAGGCCTAGCTCCAGGCATTATCTTTTGCGCTGGGCTCTGCATTTGGTTGATAATTAAAATTGCTTCCCTTCTAGGTTTTCACTAAAATAAGGGCTACTAAGAACTAACTTTGTAATTAGTAGATGTGATTAAAACTACTAGATATAAGAGATAAAATTCTACATGCAAAGAGTATAAGAAAGGTAGAATGTGTTTTGGTAAGAAAGATTATAAAAGACACAGAAATGTGATTTTGTTAAAGAGAATATAATTTTTTTCTAGTTTAGAGATTTTTTTGGGGGGTATGTCTTTATCTTATTCTTTTTTTATTATGCTTAAGTTCTAGGGTACATATGCACAACGTGCAGGTTTGTTACATAGGTATAGATGTGCCATGTTGGTTTGCTGCACCCATTAACTCATCATTTACATTAGGTATTTCTCCTAATGCTATCCCTCCCCCGTGTGTGATGGGATATGACACATGACAGGCCCCCATGTGTAGTGATGCTCCCCACCCTGTGTCCAAGTGTTCTCATTGTTCAATTCCCACCTATGAGTGAAAACATGGGGTGTTTGGTTTTCTGTCCTTGTGATAGTTTGCTTAGAATGATGGTTTCCAGCTTCATCCATGTGCCTGCAAATGACATTAACTCATCCTTTTTTATGGCTGCATAGTATTCTGTGGTGTATATGTGTCACATTTTCTTAATCCGGTCTATCATTGATGGACATTTGGGTTGGTTCCAAGTTTTTGCTATTGTGAATAGTGCCACAATAAACATACGTGTACGTGTGTCTTTATAGTATCATGATTTATAATCCTTTGGGTATATACCCAGTAATGGAATTGCTGGGTCAAATGGTATTTCTAGTTCTAGATCCTTGAGGAATCGCCACACTGTCTTCCACAATGGTTGAACTAGTTTACACTCCCACCAACAGTGTAAAAGTGTTCCTATTTCTCCACATCCTCTCCAGCATCTGTTGTTTCCTGACTTTTTAATGATTGCCATTCAAACTGGTGTAAGATGGTATCTCATTGTGGTTTTGATTTGCATTTCTCTGATGACCAGTGATGATGAGCATTTTTTCATGTGTCTCTTGGCTGCATAAATGTCTTCTTTTGAGAACTGTCTGTCCATATACTTTGCCCACTTTTTGATGGGGTTGTTTATTTTTTTCTTGTAAATTTGTTTAAGTTATTTGTAGATTCT
>NW_016804196.1:2166565-2188582 GCF_001698545.2 Rhinopithecus bieti | reverse complement strand
TTTTTTTTTTTTTTTTTTTTTGAGGTGAAGTCTCGCTCTGTCGCCCAGGTTGGAGTGCAGTGGCATGATATCGGCTCACCGCAAGCTCTGCTGCCTCCGGGGTTCACACCATTCTCCTGCTTCAGCCTCCCAAGTAGCTGGGACTACAGGTGCCCACCACCACACCCATCTAATTGTTTTTTTAGTAGAGATGGGGTTTCACCATGTTAGCCAGGACGGTCTCGATCTCCTGACCTCGTGATCTGCCCACCCCAGCCTCCCAAAGTGCTGGGATTACAGGCATGAGCCACTGCACCCAGCCTGTTGCCATTGCTTTTGGTGTTTTAGTCAAGACTAAAACATGCCCATGCCCATGTCCTGAATGGTATTGCTTAGGTTTTCTTCTAGGGTTTTACAGTTTTAGGTCTACATTTAAGTGTTTAATCCATCTTGACTTAATTTTGTATAAGGTGTGAGGAAGAGATCCAGTTTCAGCTTTCTACATATGGCTAGCTAGTTTTCCCAGCACCATTATTAAATAGGGAATCCTTTCCCCATTTCTTGTTTTGTCAGGTTTGTCAAAGATCAGATGGTTGTAGATGTGTGATGTTATTTCTGAGGCATCTGTTCTGTTCCATTAGTCTATCTCTCTGTTTTGCTACTAGTACCATGCTGTTTTGTTTGTTGTAGCCTTGTAGTATAGCTTAAAGTCAGGTAGTGTGATGCCTCCAGTTTTGTTCTTTTCTTAGGATGGTCTTGGCAATGTGGGCTCTTTTTTGGTTCCATATGAACTTTAAAGTAGTTTTTTCCAATTCTGTGAAGAAAGTCATTGGTAGTTTGATGGGGATGGTATTGAATCTATAAATTACCTTGGGCAGTATGGCCATTTTCATGATATTGATTCTTCCTATCCATGAGCATGGAATGTTCTTCCGTTTGTGTCCTCTTCTGTTTCGTTGAGCAGTGGTTTGTAGTTCTCCTTGAAGAAGTCCTTCACATCCCTTGTGAGTTGGATTCGTAGCTATTTTATTTTCTTTGTAGCAATTGTGAATGGGAGCTCACTCATAATTTGGCTCTCTGGTTGTCTGTTATTGGTATATAGGAATGCTTGTGATTTTGCACTTGATTTTGTATCCTGAGACTTTGCTGAAGTTGCTTATCAGCTTAAGGAGATTTTATGCTGAGATGATGGGGTTTTTTAAACATACAATCATGTCATCTGCAAACAGGGACAATGTAACTTCCTCTTTTCCTAATTGAATGCCCTTTATTTCTTTCTCTTGCCTGATTGCCCTGGCCAGAACTTCCAACACTATGTTGAATAGGAGTGGTGAGAGTGGGCAACCTGTCTTATGCCAGTTTTCAAAGGGAATACTTCCAGTTTTGCCCATTCAGTATGATATTGGCTGTGGGTTTGTCATAAATAGCTTTTATTATTTTGAGATACGTTCCATCAATACATAGTTTATTGAGAGTTTTAGCATGAAGGGCTGTTGAATTTTGTCAAAGGCCTTTTCTGCATCTACTGAGATAATCATGTGGTTTTGTCGTTGGTTCTGTTTATGTGATGGATTACGTTGATTGATTTGAGTATGTTGAACCAGCCTTNCGTGATCTGCCCACCCCAGCCTCCCAAAGTGCTGGGATTACAGGCATGAGCCACTGCACCCAGCCTGTTGCCATTGCTTTTGGTGTTTTAGTCAAGACTAAAACATGCCCATGCCCATGTCCTGAATGGTATTGCTTAGGTTTTCTTCTAGGGTTTTTACAGTTTTAGGTCTACATTTAAGTGTTTAATCCATCTTGACTTAATTTTTGTATAAGGTGTGAGGAAGAGATCCAGTTTCAGCTTTCTACATATGGCTAGCCAGTTTTCCCAGCACCATTATTAAATAGGGAATCCTTTCCCCATTTCTTGTTTTTGTCAGGTTTGTCAAAGATCAGATGGTTGTAGATGTGTGATGTTATTTCTGAGGCATCTGTTCTGTTCCATTAGTCTATCTCTCTGTTTTGCTACTAGTACCATGCTGTTTTGTTTGTTGTAGCCTTGTAGTATAGCTTAAAGTCAGGTAGTGTGATGCCTCCAGTTTTGTTCTTTTTCTTAGGATGGTCTTGGCAATGTGGGCTCTTTTTTGGTTCCATATGAACTTTAAAGTAGTTTTTTCCAATTCTGTGAAGAAAGTCATTGGTAGTTTGATGGGGATGGTATTGAATCTATAAATTACCTTGGGCAGTATGGCCATTTTCATGATATTGATTCTTCCTATCCATGAGCATGGAATGTTCTTCCGTTTGTGTCCTCTTCTGTTTCGTTGAGCAGTGGTTTGTAGTTCTCCTTGAAGAAGTCCTTCACATCCCTTGTGAGTTGGATTCGTAGCTATTTTATTTTCTTTGTAGCAATTGTGAATGGGAGCTCACTCATAATTTGGCTCTCTGGTTGTCTGTTATTGGTATATAGGAATGCTTGTGATTTTTGCACTTGATTTTGTATCCTGAGACTTTGCTGAAGTTGCTTATCAGCTTAAGGAGATTTTATGCTGAGATGATGGGGTTTTTTAAACATACAATCATGTCATCTGCAAACAGGGACAATGTAACTTCCTCTTTTCCTAATTGAATGCCCTTTATTTCTTTCTCTTGCCTGATTGCCCTGGCCAGAACTTCCAACACTATGTTGAATAGGAGTGGTGAGAGTGGGCAACCTGTCTTATGCCAGTTTTCAAAGGGAATACTTCCAGTTTTTGCCCATTCAGTATGATATTGGCTGTGGGTTTGTCATAAATAGCTTTTATTATTTTGAGATACGTTCCATCAATACCTAGTTTATTGAGAGTTTTTAGCATGAAGGGCTGTTGAATTTTGTCAAAGGCCTTTTCTGCATCTACTGAGATAATCATGTGGTTTTTGTCGTTGGTTCTGTTTATGTGATGGATTACGTTGATTGATTTGAGTATGTTGAACCAGCCTTGCATCCCAGGAATGAAGCCAACTTGATCGTAGTGGATAAGCTTTTTGATGTGCTGCTGGATTTAGTTTGCCTGTATTTTATTGAGGATTTTCATCAGCAGTATTGGTCTAAAGTTCTCTTTTTTTGTTGTGTCTCTGCCAGGCTTTGATATCAGGATGATGCTGACTTCATAAAATGAGTTAGGGAAGATTCCCTCTTTTTCTATCGATTGGAATAGTTTCAGAAGGAATGATACCAGTTCCTCTTTGTACCTCTGGGAGAATTTGGCTGTAAATCCATCTGTTCCTGGACTCTTTTTGGTTGGTAGGCTATTAATTATTGCCTCAATTTCAGAGCCTGTTAATGGTCTATTCAGAGATTCAACTTCTTCCTGGTTTAGTCTTGGGAGAATGTATGTTTCCAGGAATTTATCCATTTCTTCTAGATTTTCTAGTGTATTTGTGTAGAGGTGTTTTTAGTATTCTCTGATGGTAGTTTGTATTTCTGTGGAATTGGTGGTGATATCCCTTTATCATTTTTTATTGCATCTATTTGGTTCTTCTCTCTTTTCTTCTTTATTAGTCTTGTTAGCAGTCTATCAATTTTGTTGATCTTTTCACAGGTTTTTAAGGACTGTTTGAAACTGAAGAAACAAAAAAGAATCATATATAAAACTGAATAAATATAAAAGTTAGGGGAAAGTGAAAAAAATTATAAAAGGTTTATGGAAATCTTACCTTGTGGTCAACACTGATTTAGATTGGATGTATTTGTTTTTAAGGTTTTATTAATATTAACTTTAGCTTTGGGAAGCTAAGAGTAAGGATTAGTTGAGGCCAGGAGTTTGACACAAGCCTGGGCAACATACTGAGACTCCTTCTGTACAAAATATTTTAAAATAAATCAGCCAGGCATGGTGACTGTACTCCTAGCTACTTGGGAGGCTGAGGTGGGAGGATCCCTTAAGACAAGGGAACTATGGTTGTCCACCGCACTCCAGCCTGAGTGACAGAGTGAGACCCTGTCTCTTTCTTTATATATATTAGGTTGGTACAAAAGTAATAGCAGTTTTTGCCATTACTTTTAATAGCAAAATTACATTTGCACCAACCTAATATGTATAGCTCTAGTGTTATTAATACACTAATATACAAATTTTGATTTTCTCTTTTGAATGAGATTTGTGTAGTATTAATAAGAGATAGGGAAAGACCACCTTTTGAGTAAACTGCAGCAGAACAAAACAAAAGAGGAGAGAGAGGAAGAGGCAGATTCAGCTTGTCTCATGCTTTCTTTATTAGGTCTTATGATTCTTTAAGCAACCGAGTTTCCTTTATATCAAAGGGTAAAAGTTTTCACTTGTTAGAATCTTTGAGTTATCACTATGGCTAAATGAATGACTTATCTTACAGTGACAGTGAATCCATTTTGTGACATCGAGTGTTTTAAACCTTTGATATTTGAAAACTTTTCAAAATTAAATTTCAAATTCTAAATTTAGTCTTTTGACCTCAAAATAGCTTTTTAGATATTAAGGCCCTGGATGTCCAAGAGACATATTCATAATTGGTATGTTAAAATCACACAGGAAACACTATCAAATATGAAATGTTTAACTTTCTTTAGGTTATATTTCTATCAATGTGTTATTAATACATGTTCCAAAATTGTGTGAAATTAATATTATTAATAATTATGATTATGTTAAATTTATATGCCATTTCTCCTATTAATCAATCTGCCTCATGTCAGTGATTTTTCAATAAGCCTTCAGAGGGCCAAGGAAGCTAGCCCTTGGTCCCTTCATTCTCAAATAAACTAATTTTTCAAACCACGTGCTCACTCTCACAATCCCTCACCTCCAAAATCTGATCACTTTCAGAGTAGCTTTTCTGGAGTTAAAGGGCAAACATTGAGCTCTCCTACTCTGAAGACTGAAGGCGGAAAGACTAAAGGAAAAAGCCCACAAGAAGCAAAGTGATTACAACCACAGAAACCCAGCTCTGGTAGAAAAACACCAAGTGCCTCTGAAGGCAGAGGTACAAGGTAGAGCTGAGAACAGGAGCATTGGTTGAAAGTGTTTCTAATGCATACTGAGAGACCTCCCTCACTACTGATTTAGGCATCCTGCCCCACTCTAACAGCAGGTTACCATCCTTCTCCCCCAAACATAGACTGGCAAAAGATAGGAGGTTTATTGCCAGCAGAAACTGGGTTGGAGAGGGCATGGATTGGCCTAGGGGGTATTTAATGAAAATCCCCACACTGAATGATGTTATCCTAATTCCTTTCCCCTGGATGGTCCCCAGGCAAGCAGGCTTACGCTGCCCAGGCAGGAGGCTGGAGGAATTATCTTCCCAGAAACTAATTGGCCCAAGAAGAAATATCTAGGGGCTAATATTGGAGAGGGGTGCTGGAAAATGACTGGTTAAAGCCACTATTAGTCAAGCTGTTCCCATACACAGAGGATTTCCAAGCAACTTTTTTAGAACTTTACTCTTGAATATTAACAGACAAAGACCACAAAGCATTTGAGGAAAGCTTTTAACACAGAGTCCAAAATTATCAAATAAGAAACACACATACAAACTAAATACAATATAGATAGCAAAGAAAACTTAAAAGAACAGTAGCAAAATCTTAGTATCTTCAGACATATGAGAAGATATTGAATTTATGAAAAAAGATTAAAATACTATAAGAACAGAGAACAATTTGAAAATCAAAAATATAATGGCAGTGATTTAAAATAATTAACAGAAGGATGATGAAAAGATAGAGCTGAGAAATTATCCCAGAAAGTAGAATAGGAAGACGAAGACTTTAAAAATGAGAGATAGTTAAAAAATTTTTTTTTGAAGCAAAACATTGTGCAGGAAATGAAATGTCATCTCAATGAACTTCATGGCTCAGTTGTAAATAATAATTATATTCTCTAATAATGACTAAAGAAGTTAATATTTATAGAGCACTTAATGCCTGGCATATAACAATTATTATATGTGTTCATTAAAGTAATGCCATAAATAAAAATATAAAGGATAACCAGATTATCCTTTTTAAATATTAAATAAATATTTAACCAGAAATTGCAATATGACTATATTGGGAGAATAAGAGGAGAAATTGTGGATTTGGTGTGCACCTTTGTGTTTCTATGCATGAGGGTGGTAGTTATAAGATCATGAAGTGCTTATCTTTGAATGAAGGTAATGAACAGATACTAAGTAAAATTAAGAAGTATCACTATGAGCATAAACAGCATAACATACCCTTCTATGAATCCAGTCAGTAGTCTCTTCGGGGAATTATTAGTAAATGAGCATTAGGTGAAACTTGTATACAAGTCTCTTTAATGGATTCCTGTAGAAATCTCTCTAGTCCATTTCTGTAGAAGTCTCTCTTGTCTGTCCCTGCAGAAGTGTATTTGAAAAAGAAAACTAGCCAAAAAATTTTTATTTGACCCTGCTTATTCCTTTGGTTACTGTATTTCTATAACCTCATCATTATTGATAGTCTTTACTTTTACCTCTTTTCTCTCTGTCATCTTCTCAACTTGAGGCAATTGATTTTTCTCTTTCTTTCTAATCAACTACACTCTTGAAGCCTGGAAGATGCCCTTGTGTGGCAGAAAGGAGGTGATCCCTTTCCTTCCCATTGTAAAGGTCATGACCAACACCTTGTAACAAGAGACAAGTTAAAAAAGAAAAGCACAAAAAATTATTTGGTTATAGTTTTACGTGACATGGGAGCTTTTAGAAGGAAGACCCATATACACAGGAAAAGATATCCATTTTTATGCTTAGAGTCAATGAATAATCAACAGCTCTGTAGACTGTGCAGAACTGATTGGGCAAAAAGGATATGATCTAATGCTAGTAAACTGAGTGAGGAAACTCAGGAAGGCCTGTCCAGATTCTTCTTGGCCTATTTGCAGCATCCACTCCTCCAAGTATTGGGCAGAGCTCTTTCTGGAACAGTCTTAGAATGGACATTCAGACAGGAGAGGTCAGAGAATTTCTTTATGACCAGTTTTTATACAGAAATGTGGGGTAAAGTTAGAGTAATATTTTTAGGTTTTATGGCTGGTTTTGGGGAAAAGAGATTTTTGGTTTTTATGACCCACCTTGGGGAAGAGGGATTTCAGTTTCTATGACTTGCTTCAGGAGAGAATGAGGGATGAGAGACAGGAGGGCAGAGAAGGTCAGAGAGAGAAACTTTGCTTCTGAGGCCTTTGCTTTGGGGTATAATTTTCTGAGCCCCCACACCCTCTTAATGTCAATAAGTGACCTTTACTTACCCTTATTTATTTTTATTTTTGAATTTAGAGACAGAGTTTTGCTATGTTGTGCAGGCTGGTCTCGAACTACTAGCCTCAGGTGATCATCCTGCCTCAGCCTCCCTAGTCATATTACTGGCGTGAGCCACTGCACCCAGCATACCCATTTTTTTTTTTTTTAATCTTGAAAAGTTTTCAAACTATAGAAAAGCGGAAATAACAATACAATGAATACCCACCTGTCACCTTAATTTACCAAATTGCTAACATTTTGCCATGTTTGCTGCCCATATCCCCTGTGTGTGCACATGTGTGTGTTTTCACAGAGCAATTTGAAGGAAAGTTGCATTTATCATGACTTTTAATCTAAGTGCTTCCCTCTAAATACTTCACTCTAAATACTTACGCATGTATCTCTTAAGAAATAAAAAGTCATTCACTACAATTACGTTATTATTCCCAGGGAATTTAATGTTGAAACAATAAGATCATTTAATAAACAGTCCATATTCAAAGCCCTTAACTGTCCCCCTAAAAGTATTTTGAAGTTTTGCTGTTGTTGTTCTTGTTAATTTTTAATCCAGGACCCAAATAAGCTTCATGCATTGTCTTTGATTGTTTTATTTCCTTGGTCTCCCTTAGTCTAGATTCTAGTTTCTAGAATGTTTCGTTCTCTTTTGTGGTATGTCATAATATTTGAACTTTTTGAAGAGTTCAGGCCAATTATCTTGTAGAATGTCCCTCCTACTGGACTTATTTGATTGTTTCTTCATGTTTAGATTCAGGTTAAGCATTGGTTGGTTGTTTTGTGTCTTGATAAGAATTTTACATATACAACATCATGTACTTCCGGTTGCATCACATCATGATGTTAATTTTGTCTTGTTATTAATGAAGTTAACTTTGGTTACTATGTTGCCTGCCAAATTTCTCCATTGTAAAACTATCTTTTCCTATTTGTGATTAACAAGTGTTATAAGACCAAAAGGTTTGTATGCCTGTTGTGCAGTGACAGAACCATTACAGTGAGACAACAGGGTTTGTAGTTGAGAAAGAGTTTAATGATCTCAGGGTGCCAAGTGAGGAGGTGGGAGGAGACCCTCAAATCCATCTCCCCAAGGAGACAGAGTCTTGCTCTGTTGCCCAGGCTACAGTGCAATGGCGTGATCTTGGCTCACTGCAACCTCTACCTCCCGGTTCTAGTGATTCTTGTGCCTCAGCCTCCCGAGTAGCTGGGATTACAGGCACCTGCAACCACACTTGGCTAATTTTTGTATTTTTAGCAGAAACAGAGTTTCGTCATGTTGGCCCGGCTGGTCTTGAACTCCTGGCCTCAAGTGATCCACCTGTGTTGGCCTCCGAAAGTGCTGGGATTACAGGCATGAGCCACTGAGCCTGGCTGGGCTGCAGTTTTTAAGGAGATTCTGGAGGGCAAGGGACTAGAGAATTGGGGTTGTAGATTGGTTGGGGTAAGGGGGATAAAATTAACAGGATGTGGAAACTGCATTCTTTGGTGAGTCAGTTTCTTGCAGGGTCCTTCAGGCCAACTGATATAGTAGTTTCAGTGATACGCAGGGCATGAAGGAATATCTCATAGGGAAAACTTAATGTTTTCTAATGTTCCAGTTGTTATCTAGAAGCAGTTAAGGGGAACTATAATCTTGTGACAGGGTTTATGTGATTCTAGGACAATGGGCACCACAGAGCTATGAGGAAGCAGGTCAGGGAATTAGCTGACTTAGTGATCAATGCTGAATGTGCTACAAGCTTGGTGTACTTTCATTTCCTCCGCTCCCTTCTTTCCTGATTAGTTTTATAAAGTTTTTAGGAGTGGTTTTGCAAGTCAAGTTTTGATACCACGCAACTCTCCCATTCCAACAACTTTTCTCTCAATGGTTTTAACATGCATCGATGAGCCTCATTTCAACCAATTATTGCATTGATGATGGCAAAGTAGACATTTTCAAGTTCCTTCTATACTCATTGACTGGTGTTCTCATGTTTAAAATAAAAGAGCTTCCCCTGTTTTTTTGTTCAATAACAGTGTGGACTCAGGATTTCTTTTTCTTTTCCTTCTGTTTTGTAATCCAAAGCCATCATTATTCTTTTTTTGATGCTCAAATCAACACAAATGTGGCCAGTGGGGGCCCCTTTAAGCCAGCTCCTGTGTCCTTTAACAAGGCCTACTTTGTCTTTCAGTGCTTTCTTGTTTGTTAGCTCTGAATGTTGCAGGCTTGCCTTGTACCTTCCTCACCCCAGACTGGGAATCAGTCATGTCTCCATGAAGCCTGTGCTCATTTTTGTTCTCCCAGTGTTCTCACTTTCCTTGGAACAAGATTCTGTTACCCATAGTCTTCTCCTTGAAACTCTGCTTTCATAAATACTGTATTATCTTCCATTTCCTGCTACCTTCATAACTGCTTTCTAATTCACTTGTTAGAGTCATTAGTTTTGTTTTGTTTTGTTTTGTTTTCAACAGATAGTGAAATGCCTATTACATGTGTCTGGAACAGTGTGCTTCAGTCATGAAAGCAAAGAGGCCACAGTTCCTACCCTCAAGAAGCTCACATTCTTGGCCAGGCGTGGTGGCTCATAACTGTAACCCCAGCATTTTGGGAGGCCAGGGGAGAAGATCGCTTGAGCTCAGGAGTTCAAGACCAACTTGGGCAACATAGTAAGACCCCATCTCTACAAAAAGAAAACAAAAAACAAACAAACACACAAACAAACAAACACACATGCCTATGGTCCTAGACTCAGGAAGCTGAGGCTGGAGGATTGCTTGAGCCTGGGAGGTTGAGGCTGCAGTAAGCTCTGATGGCATCACAGAACTTCAACCTGGGTGACAGAGCAAGACCCTGTCTCCAAAAACAAACAAACAAACAAAAAATTCACATTTGGACTTTTAGCTAGATGACCTTGCAATTTATCATTCAAATAGGACACTTTGAAAGTGAAAAGGGGTTCTACGAAAATCTATACTGGGATAAGAAACATACATTGGTATTATGCGAGGAGTTGGTAGGCATTATGGCACCTACTCCTCACTGATATCCTGCCTCTAGCTTCCTCTGTCAAATTTGCTTCCTTAAACATCACTTTCAGCATGGAATCCCTTATGCTCAAAGAGCCTGCAGCTATCTGTTTTCTGGGAAGTCAAGCCAAAATCTTTTATCAGATTCCTGAGGTACTTTAAAATCTGACCCTTCCTTGTCAAACCCCGATTGCCACTGTGCCCAGCATGCTCACTCCAGTCTCCATGCTGAGCTTACTGAGAACAGGAATGCGCATGTCTTGTAATCACTGTCTCCAGCACCTGCCCAGCCCTCAGCACCTGCACAGCTCCCACCACATAGCAGGTGCTCCAGTGTGAGAATGCTCAAGAAAGGCTATTGGCTTTCCTCACCATGGAGCACACTCTTCCCATCTGTTCTCTGCTCTTTTGCACCCAGGATGCCTTGCCATCTCTCCCAGACCCATTTAATTCCTACCAACTTCCAATCAAGGTGCCAGAGGGAGCATGTACACTCCCCTACCTTCCATTCCACTGGCATAAGATGAAATATTGCTTTAAAAAATTTAAACATATACAACCCATTCCAAAACAAGAGGAAAATCTCTGTGAACCTGAATTCAGAGGAAACTCACATTAATGAGGGAGAGGGTTGAAGTCACATGACCCAAGGGACTCATGACCAGACAAGGGGTGGTGGACCCTGGGCTTCAACACTGCCTGGGAAGGTCTGCAGGGCCCATGGTGGGACACTGGAATCTCTGTGCAGCCAGAGCCCCCAGAGTGAAATAACTCCACTGGAGAGCCCAGAGGTAGGTGGCAACTGGGAGTGAGCAGCTCTGGGAGGAAACAGAGGCTGCCAAGCAAAATAGGAGCGAGGCTCGGTGGCACAAATGGAGCACTTCCCATCTAGGGTGAGAGTCTGTGAAGGTTAATTTTATGTGTCAATGTGGCTAGGTCATGATATCCACATATTGTTCAAATGTTATTCTAGATATTTCTGTGAAGGCATTTTTTAGATGAGATTAGCATTTAAATCAGTAGTAGGCCAGGTGTGGTGGCTAATGCCTATAATCCTGGCCAAGCCAGGAGGATAACTTGAGGCCAGGAGTTGGAGACCAGCCTATGCAATACAGCAAGACCTTGTTTCTACAAAAAATGAAATAATTAATCAGGTATTATGGGATGCACTTGTAATCCTCACTACTCCTAGCTACTCAGGAGGCTGAAGTGGGAGAACTGCTTGAGCCCAGGAGTTCAAGACCATCTTGGGCAACATAGCAAGAGCACATCTCCACAAAAAAATTTAAAAAGTTGCCTGGACATGGTGACATATGCCTGTAGTCCCAGCTAGCTAGGAGGCTGGGGTGGGAGGATCACTAGAGTCCAGGAATTCAAGGTTACAGTGAGGTTATGATTGTGCCACTGCACTTCAGCCTGGGCAACAGACTGAAACTCTATCTCTTAAAAACAAATAAGTAAATAAATAAATCAGTAGACTTTGAGTATAGCAGATTACGCCTCTATTATGTAAGTTCTGCCTATAGATGGTCTTTGGACTCGAACTATAATTCATCCCTAGGTCTCCAGCCTGCTGGCTCACTCCACAGATTTTGGATTTACCAACTCTCCATAATCACATGTTCCTTAAAATCTCTCTTTCTGTCTCTATATATCTCCTGTTGGTTCTGTTCTCTGGAGAACCATGACTATTACAGAGTCCTAAACCACTTAATATAAGAAACAGCCAACGTTTCCAGACCACGGATGTTAAGATGGAAAGGGTTCAGCACCAAATGCTGAGCAGGATGAACTCAACAACCACCATGAAACCTCACATCTATGTATAATTGTTCATTTATCAGGAGCTATTGATTTAGTGATTTATTGCCAGGCTCTGTTGTAGGTACTGTGTATTCGATGGGGGAATGCACACACATATATAATATGCATGTAGACTATAATATATATGTTATATATATACACACGTATATGTTATATACATAAACTTTAAATTCATGTGTAGATAAGTACTATGAAAGAAAAATAAACTAGATTAAAAGGAGGTATTGTAGATAAAATAGTCAAGGAAAGTCTTTCTGAAGAGGTGGCATTTAAGCCAAGACTGAATGAAGTGGGGAACAAGTCAAGTGAAATGCCCAAACATGGAGAACAAAGGGGGAAGTCTTACAAGCAAGCAGTAAGAAAAGACTTGTCCCTCACAAAAGAATGGCCAGCAGATTGGCAGCTGCCTCTTTGGCCCTGAGGGTAAATGCTAGAACAATTCCTTCCCCAAGTATTGTTCAGGAGTGAGAGTGAAACTGACATAGTCAGACACCAGGGCTAGGAGGGTTTGCTATCAGAGTGCCTTCCTGAAAGAACTACTAAACTTTACATATTTCCTGCAGGAGAAAACGAATCCAAAAGGTGTAGAACAGAAAAACAATGGTGAACAAAGAAATCATTAAAACGTGTCCAAAATCATAAGCTATATTTTTCCCTGTATTTTAAAACCTTTGTGCATAATATACTAGATAAACATCTGGAAGACAGGAAATAGGGGAAATATGGAAAGATGTTAAAGTGTTCAAGGTCTTTGTCTTGATGAGGAGGTTAGAGATTCTAAGACTATTTAGAGATTCTGAGTCCATTTACAACAATACATAGCTTCTCCTCGTTCTGCACAGTCTAGATTGGGTTGGATTGAGCCTTCTTCATGAGTTGTTTCTAATTACCTAGTCCTCTTTCATTTATCTCCAGAACTCCTCTATCATTTATAGCCTGTCCATACAATTTAGCACTTAGCTACACAGTGTCACTTGTCTACCTAGGGCTAAAGGCTCAGGGTCTTCAGTCCCCATTGGTTAACTGGCTGCAGTGGCATTGAGAAGAGCATCTGGCTAACGCCTGCTTCCGACGCACCATTACCTAGCTTTGTGAACTTGGACATGTTGCCAACCACTCTGGGTTTCAGAGGTTTTTTAGTCTGTAAAATGAGATAATATGGTGAGATGGCCACTAAGATCCCTTCTAGCACAAAGAATCTATGCTTGGTTCTTCCACTCCTTTCCTGCATGTCCTGGAGAGGAACTGTCCAGAAAGATCATCAGATGATGATGATCTAAGAGTGAGACCCTGTCTAAAAGACAGAAGTACAGTGGCATGATCATGCTCATTGCAACCTTGGCCTTCTGGGTCAACTTTATGAGTAGCTAGGACCACAGGCATGTGCAACCATACCCAGCTGATTTTTTTTTTAATTAATATTTGTAGAGATGAGGTTCTGCTATTCTGCTCAGGCTGGTCTTGAACTCCTGAGATGAAGCAATCCTCCTGCCATGGCCTCCCAAAGTACTAGGATTATAGGCATGAGCCACTGTGCCCAGCCTCTGTTGCATATTCTTTTTAGCTTCCTGCCTCGCACACACTGACTTTCTCCCTAGATGCTGAACCAGTGACTTAATCTACCCTTTGACACCTGCCTGATCCCTTAAGCCTCATCCAGATCCCCCACATTGGCACTGATGTCCTACTTAGGTGCTGGCTTCTGTTCTAGCTGACATCTACCTGGGTCTGGGTTACTTCTGTGCTTTTCCCTTATCCTAGGTTGTCAGTCTTTTCTTAGGTCTTCAGATCCCAGGTGCTCACTCATTGTATATAATACTACATGACAGCAAAAACATAGAATTCTTAAAAGCAAAGACCTCAGAAACTACAGGGGATGTTGAAAATTGCTTCAAAGGATGTAAGGTATATCTCTTTACTGGCCTGCTCTCTCCCAGTTCCTTTCTTTATCGCCTTGAGGTCAGGTATTAATAAGGGTCAGAGGAGGGGTGTGTTGTATGGGAGAACAGTCATCTTTCTTCTTCTTGAAAACATTGATTTGCTTCTACACTGCTGCCTAGACTCCTTTGGGTGCATATTCTTAGGCCTTTTTTTTTTTTTTTTTATCAGAAACAATGGCAATCTTGTTTTCTTATTTGGTGGCAACTTTTGATGGGCCAGATTTATATTCCAAAGTAAGAGCTGCAGTAAGAGGCAGCATATACTTATAAATTATCTAGTGCTGTGTAACAAATTACCACACACTTAGCAACCTACAAGGGTACACATTCATTGTCTCACAGTTTCTGTGGGTCAGAATTCTAGGCTTGGATTAGCTTGGTCCTCTGTTTCAGGGACTCTTGCAAGGGTGTAATTAATGTGTAGACGGGAGCTGCAGTCTCATCTGAAAACTCAGCTGGGGAAGGATCTATGTCCAAGATCACATGATTGTTGGCAGAATTCAGTTCCTGAAGGGTTGTTGGACTGAGGGCCTCTGTTCCTTGCTAATTGTTGACCAGAGGCCACCCTCAGTTCTGTATGCAGTGTAATAATGGAAACAAAATCCCATCACCTTTGTCATATTCTATTGGTGAAAAGGAAGTCATGGGTCCTATCCATACTCAAGAGGAGAAGATCACGTGTTGTATGAACACCAAGCAGTAAGGATCCTGAGGCAGTAAAATATATTGGTGAAGACATGGACTCTGGAGTTATTTGTCTGCTTTCAAATCTCAGCCCCACCATTTAGTATCTGTGTCTCAGTTTCTTCATTTGTGTAACAGGGATGATAATAATACTAGCTACCTTATAGGGTTGTTGTGAGGATTAAATGAGTTGTTATATTTAAAGTTCTTAGCACAGCCTGGCATATAGTAAGTGCCATGTTACTGTTAATTTCTGCATTTTCTCTTTGTTGCTATTTCTAGAGAGGTGGGCATGGCAGCTGGGCAATGTTTGCCTTCTCTCTGAGAAGATGTTACACTCTTAGGCAGTGGTGCTTTTCAGTCGTTTCCACATATGTATCAAATACACATAGTGATTTGAAGATAATTACAAACAAGCCCCATGTTATGCATTTAACAAATTGCTTCTTATTGATTTATGTCTGGTTTTTCAAGGGGAGAGCGAGAGCCCATGAATGGTAAGTAAAGTGACTAGAGCCAACTATTCAGATAGAAGAGTCTTTGGGGGCAATTTGATACTGTACAAAGTGCTTTCATCTTTAGGAACTGTTAAATATAAACCATCAAATATTTATGGGCTTTAGCAAAAGCTGTTGTCCTTCAGCTAGCTTGTGGAGTCTGTTACATGAGTTCTGACTGAAAACTAGTGTCTACGGTGGGCCTTTGGGAAGGGTTCTGTGTAGAAAATGATCTTTACAGATACTTTAGCTTTGTAATTGAAGGAGTAGATGAAATTGGCCCCTGTGGCAGCCTCCAGGTAGAAAGTGTAACAACTTTGTTTAAAAAAACGATATGAAGTATTAGGAAGAAAAGGAGGTTTATATAAACCCAGAAAAAATCACATGCTATTGTGATATTATGAAATACATGTTTTGTCTTTGTCTCAGTTTCCTGGTATAAGGCTCCTAAAACCCTTTGTCCTGGTTTCCTGACACATACTCCTAAAACCTGAGTGATAAGAATGTCTTTTGTATGTTATTGAGCTGATTCAATAATGTAGGTGGCTGGGGGCCCCTAAATAGCTTCAAGACGGGGGCTGGTCAATGGAAAGACCAAGGCATTGGAAGATTGGACCTTTTAACCCCAGCCTCTAACCTCAGGGTAGGGAAGAGGGACTGAAGGCTAAGTTGGTCACCAGTGGACAATGATTTAATCAATCACGGCTTGGTAATGAAGCTTTAATAAAAACCCAAAAAGACTGGGTTTGGAGAGCTTCTGGATAGCTAAACACATGGAGGTTCCTGGAGGGTGGTGTGCCCAGAGAGGACATAGAAGCTCCACACCCCTTCCCACATGCCGTTCCTTATACACATCTTCACCTGTATCCTCTGTAATGTGCTTCATAACAAGCTGGTAAACCTAAGTAAGTGTTTCCCTGAGTTCTGTGAGCTCTCCTAGCAAATTGATCAAACTTGAGGACGGGGTCATGGCAATCCCAATTTGTAGCCAGTTGGCTGGAAATACAGGACACAACCTGGGGCTTGTGATAGGCATCTGAAGTGGGGGTCAGTGTATGGAACTGAACCCTTAACCTGTTGGAGTGTCAGAATTGGGTTGAATTATAGGACACCTAGTTGGTGTCTTCTGGAGAATTGCTTACTTGGTGTGTGGGGAAAACTCCCACACATCTGGTGTCAGAAGTTCTGGGTGAGGAAAACACCAACACCAACACCAACACTGTTTTTCTCCTATACATAATAACTATATTTCACCAAATTAAGAAAACGTGCAATAGTAATAAAGATTCCAGAATTTAAATAGCCAACGAAGTTAGAATAATCACCATGATTCACTATTTTTAGAAAGTTTGGCAAAGGACAGATTTTGTCTAGTACCACAGCAGTAGTGCAGGCGCAGGGTGTTGTCAGTCAAGACAAATGCAAATGCCTGTCACTAGCATACGTGGCAGAATGACAGAGCTGAGCTAGCAGATGTTGGATGCTCAGAGTGAGTGCATCCATTAGGATTACATTTAGCTGCAAGTAACAGAATTCCTAACTGACAAGGCCTAAACAAGGAAGGGGTTTATTTGTTACAGGCAATGTAAAGTCTGGGGGTAGATGATTCTGGGCAAGTACGCCAGTTCCAAATATCATCAAGGACAAGTCCTGTTTATCTTTCTCTTCTCTCATAGCAAGTGGCTTTCATTTTCATGGTCTCCAGATGGCTGCTGCATCCCCCGGTGCCATGGGGGAGGGAGTGAGGCTGAAAAGCAGAGGTAAGGAGCTGTGCTAGCCAAGCCCATTCCTTTAAAGAACTTTCCTGAGAGATCTATCCAGTGACTTTTTCTTTTATTATGAGGACTAAGCTCTGATTTTTTTTTTTTTTTTTTTTTTTTTTTTTATTTTTTTGAGACAGAGTCTTCTCTGTCACCCAGGCTGGAGTGCAGTGGCACTATCTTGGCTCACTGCTACCTCCACCTCCCTGGTTCAAGCAATTCTCCTGCCTCAGCTTCCTGACTACCTGGGACTACAGATGCGTACCACCATACATGGCTAAAATTTTTGTATTTTTAGTAAAGAAGGGGTTTCACCAGGTTGGCCAGGCTGATCTCGAACTCCTGACCTCTTGATCCGCCCGCCTCGGCCTCCCAAAGTGCTGGGATTACAGGCGTGAGTCACTGCAGCCAGCAACAGCTCTGATTTTTTATCTTGCCCAAATTCCCGTCTAACGGTCTGGGGAGTCATGACCTACAAACCATACATTCTCATTAGCTGGACTTTATTTATTTATTTATCGTGATTTATTTTCCAACCTGACTCTGGCATAACATTATGAGACAACGAAGAAAATCAAAATATTTTACCACCAAAACATGTTTTTTGCCACGTTTTGAAATGGCCCTGCAAGGCATCCTTTGTGGGGGAATATTCACATCTGTAAGGAATCCCTGTTAACATAGCTAGACCTTTTCCTTCCCAGCCCATCCAATTCTGAATAGATTAACTGAGAGTCTAACACCTTTTAAAGGGTCTGAAGAGGAAACATTTGTCACTTATTGTTTCTAAGGGCAGCCACTATGAGACTTCTGAAAGAACCTTGGTCTCCACAATCTTTTATCTTAACCCAAACATTCCTTTCTATTAATATCAGGTCTTTAGACAAAAACTCAACCAATTGTCAATCAGAAAATGTTTAAATTCACCTATAGCCTGGAAGACCACCCTGCTCCCTATTCCTCGCCCTCCTCCCCCACTCCCCACCCCATCTGCTGCTTAAATTGTCCCACCTTTCTGAACCAAACCAATATATTTCTTAAATGTATTCAGTTGATGTCTCATGCCTCCCTAAAATGTATAAAACTAGGCTATACCCTGACCACCTTGGGCACATATTCTCAGGACCTCTTGAGGGCTGTGTTACGGGCCGTGGTCACTCATATTTGGCTTAGGATAAATCTCTTAAAGTATTGTATGGAGTTTGACTCTTTTCATTGATAATTACATTGGCCAGAGCTGTGTAACATAGCTACTTTTAGCCATCAGGTTGCCTAGGAAAGAATATATTTTATTTTTCTGGCCTCCATAGGAAGAAGTAGAGGAAGGCAAGGGGGAAAATGTTGTGAATGGTCTTTGAGTTTCTGACTCGCAGAGGCTACCACAGTAATTTCTAGAGCTCCACATACACCTTGTCACTCTTGTTTGTATGTATCTCAAGCTGAGTTTTCAAATTATTTCTTTTGTCTGTGAGCAGAGAGACAGTCAGAGATGTCTTATGGCAGCATTAGAGAATTAGGTAATTTGATATCAATAATTGGCTGAACCATGTGTGTAAAGAAAGACCTCATATGTGGTTACACCCATATCAGTGGCCACAGAAGTATTCCTACCTCTAATCCTGGGTGCAGTCATTTGGACAATACAACTTTCAGTAAATTGTGTTTTAGTGTCTAGTGGTCAAGAGGAATGAGCATAAATAGTCTTGTCCACAAAAGCCTGTCCTTTTAGAGCGAAGGCTGGCCATGACTGGTTTTTATTCTTTTTTTTTTTTTTTGAGACGGAGTTTTGCGCTTGTTTCCCAGGCTGGAGTGCAATGGCACAATCTCGACTCACTACAACCTCCGCGTCCTGGGTTCAAGCGATTCTACTGCCTCAGTCTCCTGCGTAGCTGGGATTACAGGCACATGCCACCACCACATCTGGCTAATTTTTGTGGGTTTTTTTTTTTTTTTTTAGTAGAGACTGGGTTTCTCCATGTTGGTCAGGCTGGTCTTGAACTCCTGACCTCAGGTGATCCACCTGCCTCGGCCTCCCAAAGTGCTGGGATTACAGGCGTGAACCACCATGCCCGGCTGTTTTTATTCTTTTAGAAAACCCAGCAGCTGCCAGCTAGGACATGGCAGTTCTCGATCATTACCTCATTCAGCAAGTACACAGTCCTTTCCTCTCTGACTGTCTCCCATGGTCACAAATCCAAGGCTAACAAAGCAACTCACTTGCATGCAACATTATCCCTCTAGCATATAACATGAAGATTCTGTCAGCTGCAATGCTACTGCTTGGTTTCCATTGGATTGTGAGATGTGCTCATCAATATACCCAATGTAAATAGCTTGCTTCATATCTTGGCAAAGTGCCCCTCACTTTTCTGTATCAACATATCATTTACCTTGTATGGGGAGCATTTATTAACTCATTTTGACCACGGCTGTTCTCATTTCACACAAATAATCAAGGTAAACTGCAGGGATCTCTTCTTGATGCAAAGGTAGGAGGACAGAAAAAAAAAGGCTGAAATCTGAATTTCCTTAAGGAGGAGCATGTGAGAAAGGCCATGGGGCACACAAGCGTGTCATAGTCAACTGGTCGTGGTGAGGGGGAAGAGGTGTTGGATATGAGAGAACTAATTCTGTAAAGCTTAAATAAATACCCTGGCCTGATTCCCACTTACAAAGACACCAAGTCTTTGAGGAAAATAACCTAGCTGATCATTAAATAAGCTGGCAGAGTATGTGTAATGAGACTGAAATCACGTGTTCACCTCAACATTTAGTCAAATTGCTTTGATGCTTTATTGACAAGAAAAATAAAATGCTTAAGTGAATCCATCCCATAGATGGAAGGAGAGATTTTGGAATTTTTTTCAAAACATGATTTTGACAAAATAGTGTTACTTGCCTGGTCCCACGGAGCCTCTGGGAACTCTAATCCTTTGAAAGCTATCGATTTCCTTTTGTTTGATATGGCAAGGCACACTTTCTCACGACTCAATTAGAACGCATTTTTCCAATGGACAACTATCTTGATCACATTAACATTCATGAGGTGAGCCTGTGTCTCACTGTTGTTTAATAAAAGAAATAAAATCTGGGGATATTACTCAGCCATAGTAGCCCATCACCTTGGGACAGTATTACTACTGCAATTCCATTAAAAGCACTAGCTATTGAAAGGCAAGTAGCAATAACAAAAAATTGTTGCTTTTAGGCAACAACTAGAAAATACTTGCTTTGTCATGAATGTCCTGTCTTGGTTGTTTAATCAAGATGGGAAGCAGATATGCTACAGGCAGCTGGAGAGGCTGCAGTAGCTCAAAAGGAATGGCCGTGATGACAAGGCCAAAATCTCACTCATGAAGGAAGGAGATGGCATGCTACTCTTCAATGCTGTCTTCTAGAGCTTCTGTTCCACTGCAAGGAAGATCCAGCTCCCACGAGCACACCCCTCCTCTTCCTTGTTGGGATGGCATTTTGCCAAGCATTGTGCCAGATGCCTTCTACATATTAGTTCATCAGATTTTCACCACAAGCCTAAGAGGAAGGTATTACAACCCATCTTCTAAGTCATTGTCATTAAGCATCTTACCCAGGGTTATATTGTCAACAAATGATAGAAACTAGGGTTAGAAATCCGATCCTTGTAAGTCGCAGAGTGATAGAGAGAGAGTGAAATTTACACAAGTGAAAAGTTGACCTGTACGAAGGTTTTCTGTCTTTAGCCAGAATGTGTGTATAAGGGAAAATACAGACTCATCCTTTCAGCTTTTTCAGATTACTACCTTGGCTACATCCACAAGTGGCCCCTATATCCTGACCCCTTCTCAGCAATGCGTCATTGTGTTAGTTGGCTCCTGTTTCCATAATAAAATCCAATAGACTGAATACCTTAAATGACAATATATTTTTTACAATTCTGGAGGTTGGGAAATCCAAAATAAAGGTACTGGCTGATTGTTCCTGGTGGGGGCTCTCTTCTTGGCTTGTAGATCTCCCTTCTCTCTGTGTCTTCACATGGCAGAGAAAGAGAAATAGCAGGCTTTCTAGTGTCTCTTCTTATGAGAGCACTAATTTCACCATGAGGGCCCCACCCTTATAACGTGGTCTAATTCTGATTATCTCCTAAATGTCCATCTCCAAATACCATCACATTAGGGGTTAGGGCTTCAACGTATGAATTTTGGGGTGACACAAACATTCAGTTCATAACAGTCATCAACAATATCTTTTTCAGGCCACATGCTTAGAGAGCAATAAAATCACTTATCCGGTGAAAGGATGTCACTTATCCATCGTAAGGACTCCCAGCAAGCACATTATGACTGTGCTCAGGAGGCGTGCCCAGGTCTTCAAGACAGGTGCAGCATTCAGCTTTGGGGAGAAGGAGGGTGAAGTAGACATTCTCAAGGGCCAAACAATTCATCCAGATCCTCAGCTCAGTCCCTTCCTATCTTGGGTCCTTCTCTGGGCATTGATTTCCCCTGGTTCTTCATTAAGGTCCCAGGAGGGTCGCACAACAGTTTTTCTTTGTTTTATTTTATTTTTTATTACTTTTTTTTTGTGGAAATGGGGCCTCACTTTGTTGCCTAAGCTGGTCTTGAACTTCTGGGCTCAAATGATCCTCCCACCTTGGCCTCCCAAAGTGTTGGGATTTCAGGCATGAGTCACTGCACTTGGCTGACAGTCTTTCTTGCAGAGGAAGAAACATCGATTCTTTCTCCATCCCCCGCTTATATCTTAAGTCAGGCTGAGCTCATCACTGGTGGTCAGCAGAAGTGCTGAACAATAGGCATCTCAGTCCAATCTGCAGACACCAGTTCATTTGGGGGAACCCCTACCATCATTCAATCTGCAGCACCCTCCTCTTTGGGCTGCTACTCCTTCTCCTTGGGTTCCTGGGTTCATTTTATTATTTTTTGTCTTTCTCCTATGCTTCTGACAGATGTTTCAATCATTATATATATATATAAAATAGATATAATATGTTATATATATAAAGATATGTATGTTAACATATATAAATATATAATAGATATAATATGTAATATATATTTTATATAAATATATAATAGATAC
>NW_016804196.1:2101761-2166317 GCF_001698545.2 Rhinopithecus bieti | reverse complement strand
ATATAACATATATAATATATAACACATAACATATTATATGATATATAACATATGATATATGTAATATATATCATATATTATGTATAACATATAACATTGTATATTATATATAATATATATATTAAACATGAAGAGACTCTGTGTTGAGTAGGCACTTGGGAAGTACATAGAAAATGCAAGGCTTTTCATCTGTCTCATGAATGGGTTTTTATTTAGAAGAAGGCTTTTTTTTCCCCTTAACCATAGAACACTTAGTTACTGCATAATGAATAATTAAAAAGCCTCTTCTCGTGATCAGAGTCAGGAGTTTTTCTATGTTCAAGTTAATCCAGCTCCTCTGGTGAAGGAAATCTTTATAAAGGATAATACCAATATAACATTTCTAGTTATTATGGAATCTGAATTTCTTTTATTGAGTGGTTCAGAAATAATTATCGTTTCTCTTAACTGGGTAAATGAAAAATGTAGAGGGAGATATAATAATGACCTTGGGGTTTTCTTGAGGCTAAGAGGCTTTGCAGTGGCCACCCGTGTCCTTGGTCATTTTGGGGTAATTTGATACAGTCCCTCAGGAATGAGGGAAGAGGCCATGAATAAGGATAGAGGGAAACTTAGCCTGGAACACGGTGCTTTTGCTTAATGAAAATTACTGCTTTCTTACTTCTTTGAGAGTTCAAAGACCTAGGGTGATTTCCCTAAATGGTTTTAGCTAACTGGGTGCAGAAAGGAAGACGAGAATTAACGGCACCCTCACTGGAAAGTTGAAAGTCTAATTAGCTTTTGGGCTGTCTGAGTTTTGTTAATTCATAGGTGGGATTCTGGGAGGGCAGGCAGGCCAGGCGGGCGGTGAGAGCTAAGTTCAAATGGAGACTGCAGGGAAAAGCAACCCACCAAGGTGATTTGTTCCGCATTTTGACCCACCTCGCCCGTAAGCCATTACTGATTTGTGACGTTAAGAGGCTCCGAGAGAAACTTAGAATAGTGGCCCACTTACACTTATGATTAATTTTCTATAGCTCAGGATCCTGTAAGTAAATGGATTAAAGAACCATTTGATCTTGAAAAAGAGGTTTATGGTTGCTTTGATGATTAAGTACCCTGGGGACACATGGATTATCATGGATAATGGATTCGGAGAAGTGAGATATTAAAAAACGAACTCTCCTTCCTGGCCACATATAGATGGTGCTAAGTGGTTACATGAGGGCTAGGTTAACCCTGTCGTGTATTTGAATGGCTGGTAGAGATAAGCAGAGTGAAGTTAGTTGAGCTGAGGGAACCCATTTTTCTTATTCCTGGGAGGAAAATTGAATGTTGTAGGTACAGCTTTGAAATGTAACTTCCATTATCTCAAGAGGATAAATTCTTGGGAAAATACTTTGGCAAGTACAAGTTCAGAGCTGAAAAAGCACTCAGCAAAATGACATGACCTTTGTATGTTTACCAGAGGTTTACCTCTGCCCAATGAGTCTCTATGACAAAATACCAACCTATAGAGAAGAGCTCCCACATAGAAGACTCCCTCAGCTGGCTTCTCTATTTCCACTCTGTTTTTTATATTTTCATGAATTACAGGTCATAAATAGAGGGTGAGAAAGGGCCCATGTTCCTGAGCTACAGCTGTGAGGTGAGAAAAATAGTGGGAGAGGAAGGTGTTTCATGGTATAGCATATGACTTGTCATGGTGCAAAAAATAATATTTTCAGTTGGTCTCCTATCAAAAGTGTCTTTTCTTAACAAAAGGAAACAAACGTATACTCTCTCCTTCATTCTAGCTCTTAAAAGAGAATGTATCAGGAATTTCATCTGCCTGACCTTTATAGATAACCATAACTGAAGCAGTAATTCTGAGTTAGTGTACATTTATTGACACCAAATTTATTATTCAGATTTCTGAATGTAATTTGTAACTTTGATACCACATTTTATTTTTATTTCACTCAAGCAATTGCTCTTCACTAGGCTTAATATTGGGACACCTGGCCCTCTGTAGCTGTGTGACATTGAGAACATCACTTAACCTCTCAGAACCATAGACATTTAATCTGCAATATCTGATTCTGCCAACTTTTCAGCGTTGTTAGAAGAATAAAACAAAATGAGATTCCGTCAACTAAAATGTTTTTAACACTATCATGTTAAAGAAACGCAAGGAAATAATTTTTACTAGGTGCTTTGGGATACCAGAGAGGACATGTTAAATACTGTATCTTATACCTTTTAAAAACAATGGCTTATTGAAAAAGAACAAGGTCATGTCCTTTGCAGGAACATGGATGGAGCTGGAAGTCATTATCCTTAGTAAACTAGTGCAGGAACAGAAAACCAAATACCGCATGTTCTCACTTATAAGTGGGAGCTGAATGACGGGAATACATGGAGGGGGCCAGCACACGCTGGGGCCTACCAGACGATGGAGGATGGGAGGAGGGAGAGAATCACGAAAAATGACTAATGGGTACTAGGCTTAACACCTGGGTCATGAAATAACCTGCACAACAAACTCCCATGACACAAATTAACCTATGTAATAAACCTAAACATGATTATCTAGATTATGTAAAACATTTCCTAACACCACTTACTCTGCTTTCTCCTGTTGTTCAGGGAGAAACAGTTGATTATAATGAAGTGCCACAAGAACATTTTGGAGTTGGGGGGAAAAAGAATGTGTATATACATATATATATATATGTATATACACACATGTATATGTATATACACACACACATACATACACACACACACATACAGCAGCTAATGATTACCTAAGAGTGGGGATGATTTATATGTATTATACATGGATGATTTACATGTATTATACACCCCATGGCTGATATATGAAAGCCTAGTTAATAAGCCAAACATATGGTTTAGGCCAATATGTATCACCACACAATTAAAGGCAGGAGTGGAAACTCGGTTTCCTACCACGGTCAAGACAGTAGCAAATGAGGAAATTAGGCCAGGCATAGCTGCATGTGCATTATGTACAGTGAGGGCTATGGTTAACTAGAGAGCATGCCTCCTCTAAGTGGTGGACAAGTTACCAGATTTCCCAATTTTTCACAGGGAGGTAGAAGTATGGAGTTTGTATTGGGAAATCTCTTCCCATTAAAATTCTCTACAGGCTGAATTTGCCCTGAGGGTGTTCAGTTTATGATTTTTGCTTAAGAGTTAACTAACAAAACCACAACTCAAGTAATAATGATAAAGTTATACCCACAAAAATTTATTGTTAAAAGCAAGAAAATATATGAAATATTTAGGTGAAAATCTAACAAAAGAGGGCTTGTATGCTGAAAACTACAAAACACTAATACAAGAAGCATATTGTGTTCATGAATTGGAAAACTTAATGTAATAAAGATGTCAATGCACCCTAAATTGAGGTATAGTTTTGATGCAATTCTTATCAAAATTCTAGCAAGATGTTTTTATAGATGTATAGACAAGATTCTTCTCCTTCTTTTTTTATTTTTACTTTTTGAGACCAGATCTCACCTTGCCACCCAGACTGGCACAATCATAGCTCGATGTAACCTCGAATTCTTGGGTTCAAGTGACCCTCCCGCTGGAGCCTCCCAAGTAGCTGGGACTACAGGTGTGCACCACAACGTCTGGCTAATTTTAAAATTTTCTGTAGAGACAGGGTCTCAACTACATTGTCCAGGTTGGTCTTGAACTCCTGGCTTCGAGAATCCTCCCACTTCATCCCAAAGTGCTGGGATTATAGGTGTGAGACACTGCGCCCAGCCCTAGACAAGATTGTTCTTTTTTTTTTTTTTTTTACCTGTTTTAGTGAAAGTATGTAGGAGTGAGAGTTTATGTTTGGAGGATATGAGATGTAAGATATGTATACCAGAAGAATTGGGGTTAGATATTTGGGATTTGGATTGTGAAGATGTATTTTCCACGTGTTTTCCCAGATGAATATTGGGGATTTGTATTTGTCTATTGTTTGGCAGATTTGGAAGAATTACCTTAGACAACATTATTCTAAAATTTATATGAACAGGCAAAGTAACTAGACTATCTGAAATAATTTTGAAAAAGGAGAATAAAGAAGAAATCACTTTACTCGATTTTAAAACTTATTATATAGTACTCTAGATTATGCGGTATTGGTGAAGGGATAAACACATATATCAATGGACTATGGAACAGAATAGATAACCCAGAAATAGACACATACAAATACAACCAACTTATTTTTGACAAAAGTGCAAAAGCCAGTCAATGAGGGGAAGAATAGCTTTTCCAACAAACGGTCTGGAGCAACTGGATATCCATGGACCAGACAAAGAAACAAAAACAAAACCTCATAGCTTATACGAAAATTAACTCAAAATAGATTATAGATTTAAATGTAAAGCACAACAAATTTAAAACTTTTAGAACAAAATGAAGGAGAAAATCTTCAGTACATAGAGCTGTATGAAAGGCTCACAGACATAATACCAAAAGCATGATCATAAAAGAAAAAAACTGGTAAATTATGCTTCATCTAAATTAAAAACTTTTGCTCTGGGAGAGACTTTGTTAAGAGAAAAAGACAAGCTACAAACTGGGAGAAAATACTTGAAAATCACATATCTGATAAAGACCTCATGTCTAGAATATATGCAGAATTCTCAAAATTCAATAAGAAATAATCCAACCAGAAAATAGGCAAAAGACATGAAGATAAGGTCACCAAAGAGGATAAATGGATGGCAAATAAGTCATGAAAAGATGTTCGATATCACTAGCCATTAGGGAAATGTAAATTAAGGAAATGATGAGGTATCACTGCCTACCTGTTCAAAGAGTAAAATAAAAAATACTGACAATACCAAATGCTGCCAATAATGTGGAAAAATGGAATTTCTCATACATTGTTGGTAGGACTATAAAACAGCACAGCCACTCTAGAAAATAGTTTGGTAGTTTCAAAACAATCTTAACTTATACCTATTATGCTCTCATTTATCTCAGAGAAATAAAAGTTTATGTCCACACAAAAACCTATACAAAATTGTTCATAGCAGCATTATTTGGAATAATTCCAAACTGGAACTATTTCAGCTGGTGAGTGGTTTTATAAATACATCTATACTATGTGATACGATTAGGCTCTGTATCCCCACTCAAATCTCGTGTTGAATTGTGAACTTCAGTGCTGGAGGAGAGGCCTAGCGGGAGGTGACTGGATCATGGGGGCAGATTTCCCCTCATTTCCCCTCATTCTCATGATAGTGAGTTCTCACGAGATCTGATTGTGTAAAAGTGTGTGGCACTTTCTCCCTTCTCTTTCTCTCTCTCTTTGTCCCCCTCCCTGTCTCTCTCCCCCCCTCCCTCTCCTGATTCACCATTGTGAAGAAGATGCCTGCTTCCCCTTTGCTTTCTGTCATGATTGTTAAGTTTCCTGAGGCCTCTCCAGCCATGCTTCCTGTACAACCTGCAGAACTGTGATCCAACTAAACCTCTTTTCTTCATAAACTGCCCAGTCTCAGGTAATGCTTTATAGGAAAGTAAGAATGGACTAACGCACTATATATTCCTATTCAGAAATAAAAAGCAATAGACTACTGAAAGACTCAGTGTGATAGACAGAATTATGCCCTTCCCCAAGATATCCACATCTTAATTCCTGAAACCTTTGAGTATGTTGCCTGATGTGGCAAAAGGGACTTTGCGGATGTGACTGAGTTACAGATCTTAGGATGGGGCCTGGATTACCTTGGTGGGCTCACTGTCATCACAATGGTCCTCAAAAGAGGGAGGCAGGAGAGTCAGAGTCAGAAACCTCTGAGTGATGAGCCCGAGATGCAAGCAGAGGTCCGAGTGATGTGGGGCCTTGAGCCAAGGAATACAGGCAGTCTCTGTCAGCTGGAAAAAGGCAGGAGAGCAGATTCTCCTCCAGAGCCTCCGGAAGGCATGTGGCCCCATCAACACCTTGATTTTAGCCCAGTTTTGATTTCTGACCTCCTGAACTGTTAGATAATACATTTATGTTGTTTTAAGTCACTAAGTAAGTAGTTTATTACAGTAAAACAGGAAACTAATGCTCAACATATTTAATGAACCTCAAGGGAATTATGCTGAGTGAAAAAAGTCAGTCTCAAAAGGTCATACACTGCATGATTCCATTTACAAAACAATCTTCTTTTTTTGAAAAAGGATCCCACTCTGTCACCCAGGCTGGAGTGCAGTGGTACAATCACAACTCACTGCAGCCTGGAACTCCTGGGCTCAAAGGATTTTCCCAGCTCAGCCTCCCAAGTAGCTGGGACTACAGGTGTGCATTACGATGCCTGGCAAACTATTTTTATTTTTTGTAGAGATGGATCTCACTGTGTTGCCCAGACTAGTCTTGAACTCCTGGCTTCAAGTGATTCTCTCACCTCAGCCTCCCAAAGTGCTGGGATTACGGGCTTGAGTCATTGTTGGGCCATAACATTTTTGAAATGGCAAAATTATAGAGATTGGGAACAAATTAGAGGTTGCCAGAGGTCAGGAATGGGTGGGGGGAGGGTGATAGTGTAACTATAAAGGGATAACATGAGGGAGATATTTGTAGTGATGGGATAGCTCTATATCTTGATCACGGTAGCAGTTACAAGAACTTCCACATGATAAATGACATAGAACTGTACAGGCACATTGTGCCAATGTCAATTTCCTGGTGTCGATACTGTATTATAGTTACGTAACATGTAACCAGTGAGGAAACTGGGTAAAGGGTGCATGGGACTGCTCTGTACTATCTTTACAACCACTTGTGAATTGATAATTATTTCAAAATAATTAAAAAACAATAAAAATAAGAATTAAAAACCGAAGACTAATTCAAAACTTGTAGCAAAACATCTTTTCTGAAAGTATCTTTGATTGTAAATATCTGCCTAAACATATGCACACTGCAAGTTTTGCTACTTGGAGTCCATCTGCATTACTACATCACTCTAGTAAATTCTAAAGTGATCATTTAAATTTATAAATACCAAATCTCAGTAACCCTTTACTTAGCAGTTTGCTAGTGAGTAGCTAGTAGCAAATATTTTAAAATATCTGAAAGAAAGTCTCCATTTTTGGTTCAGTTCTTGGCCCAGTAAGAGGATCCTGGGCTGCCCTTTAAGAATTACTATGTTGAGAGATTTAAGCAAGTCAAATCATGTCTACAGAGCACAGTCCCCTGGATTGAATTCAGAAGGATCCTGTATTAATCAGCTTGGGCTGCCATAACAAAGTACTATAGACTGGGTGACTTAAGCAAAAGTTTATTTCTTTTTTTTTTTTTTTTTTGAGACGGAGTCTCGCTCTGCCGCCCAGGCTGGAGTGCTGTGGCCGGATCTCAGCTCACTGCAAACTCCGCCTCCCGGGTTCACGCCATTCTCCTGCCTCAGCCTCCCGAGTAGCTGGGACTACAGGCGACCACCACCTCGCCCGGCTAATTTTTTGTATTTTTTAGTAGAGACGGGGTTTCACCATGTTAGCCAGGATGGTCTCGATCTCCTGACCTCGTGATGCGCCCGTCTCGGCCTCCCAAAGTGCTGAAAAAGTTATTTCTTAGCTCTGGAGGCTAGAAGCCTGAGATCAGGGTGCCAGCATGGTTGGGTTCTGATGAGGGCTCTCCTCTTTGCTTGCCAACAGCCACCTTCTCACTGTGTTTTCACAATGGCAGACAGAGAGAGGGGAGGGCAAGCTCTCTGGATCTCTTCTTATAAGGGCACTAATCCCATAATGAAGCTTCCTCCAACCCCTGCCCATGACCTCATCTAAACCTAATGATTTCTCAAGGTCTCATTTCCAAATATCATTACATTGCAAGCTAGGATTTCAACATATGAATTTGGGGTCGGAGGACACAATTCAGTTATAACAGACCCTGAAGTGGAGATTGGAGTCTGAAGGGAAAAGAAGGAAATTGAGATTTAAATGCCTTAGGAGGTAGACAGTTTGGTGCTCATTGCTCTAGGCAGATTCCTGGGGGCTTGTCAGAACAATAATCTATAAAGGGAAAATACCTTGTTTTGAGTGTTAAATATTTTCAGTACAGCTGTATATGTTTGAGGCTTTAAATTTAGAAATATTCATGTGTCAAATATGGTAAACTGAAAAGTCTTTGAAATTGGACTTGGGTTTAAATCCCTTTCCTGTGTATCTTTAGGCATGTTGTCTCACCTAGCTAGCAGAGCTGCCTTTCCCAGATTTGTGAAAGAGAACACTATCACACATTTTGTTGTTGTAAGTGTTAAATGAGATCATATATCAAGTGCCTAGGGCATCATTGAGCACAAAATAAGTGTAATAAATATTAGTTTATCCCTGTTTTCTTTTATATTATTATCTAAAAGTAAGATCTCTTTATTGGAAAATATATTTTACAAGTGGAAAAATGGATGAGAGATTCAAAGGGATAGAGGAGTTGTAGGAGGTAGAAAACTACCGGCAATAAATACTGGGGATCTGCAAGGTCAACATCTTGAGGCAAGAAAGATTCCAGAAAATTGAAGGTGACATCACAGATACAACACTTCCAACCTGAAGTGACCCCCAAACTGACAAGGTCAAAGATTTTAAAAATTACCTCTGCACAGATGATAAACCAGGATACCACCCACAGTAAATTAATCTATCCAAGTTAAATAAGCCACCAGGGCTTGAAATGGAAACACTATTTCAAGTCTCACCACATTTTTTTCCCCATTTGAAGCAGAAAAGGAAAATCATTTCTTTCTATACCCTTTAAATGCAACTTGTATTTCTTTTCTTTGTTTCTTCCAATAGAACATCATTGCTGTTTCCACATGTTTTAGGGTGAGCCTCACTAAGCAAACAAAAGTGGAGGGCAGGACAAAGAAGAGTAGAGAAAACAATGAGGAATTTGATATGAACATTTGCTAGGCTGGCATAACGTTTTACTTTTTGAAAGTTAAACCAGAGTCATGACTAAATAAAAAGTAGAATCAATTTAGTGCAGACCATATTCATGTCTTTTTCCAACACTATTGCTTTTTTTAAGCTTGGTGGTCTTGGTCACAGATAGGACAGGTCTCCAGAGAGTTACTGGCAAATACTCCACCCTGGAATGGAAGCATCTGGTTTTTAAACTAAATGACAGATTTATAGAACTAACACCTGATGTTTTAATCATTACCTTAGAGTGAGTTTCTAAAAATCGGATTCCAGCTGGATTCCAGTTCAACAATAATCTATTGTACATTTAAAAATGTACAGTAATGAGGTGGGAGGATCACTTGAGCCTGGGAGGTCAAGGCTGTAGTGATCAGTGATTGCTCCACTGCACTCCCACTTGGGTGACAGAGGGAGACCCTATCTCAAAAACAAGCAAATACACGAATAAAAATAAATATATTTTCATGTAATACAGAATTCTAAGGTGACAGGTTTTTTTTAATTTTTTTTTTTTTTAGTACTTTTGTGAAGCATTATGTGCTTATCTTAGCAGTTCTTTATCCTACAGAGGTAAGCATGTTCCTTTACACACAGTGGGAGTTCAATAAATGTCTAATTTGGATTACACAACAAAAACCCATCATTTCAACTGGCGTTATTTACACACAGAATTCTAAAACGTTGATGTAGATTATCTCCAGTACACATGTCAAGGAAGAACCTTCTTTCCCCTGGCCATGTCCTCCTGCGGGGAGAGACCCAAGCCACTCTTCTCTGTCATGAGGAAGAGTTAGCTCAGTTATCTAATAAGTGACTTCAGGGAAACCGAATGTGCCCAGTCCAGCCCTTCCTGAGGTTTCTTCTTCAACTTTCCTCATTCCTGAGAGGTTGTGGCTGGTCTGTTCTCCATGTGGTGAATGTAGAGGGAAGCCTTGTGGGTTGGAGGTGTAATCTCTTTCCATGGGAGATACGTCATGAACTCCTTTTGGCTGTGCATCCGAGCCACATTGAAGCTGATACTAGGACCAAAGGAAAGGACTATGGACAGTATAAACTTTTAGATTTATGTGACTTGTCCACAGGGTCAAGAGTTGTCAACCTAAAATAATTTAAAAGAGTCAGAATTTAGTTTAAAGAGTTTATTTAAGAGCAAACTTTGAGGACGGCTGCCCAGGAAACACAGATGCCAAAGAATGGAAGTCTGTGTTCTGAAGTGTAGAAGTTTGGGGTCATTTATATGAGGTTGGGAAGCTTAACAGAATTTTAACATGTTTTAATATAGCAAAATGTGTAGTTACAGTAATCTGATTAGTTGAGGCAGTCTTTTTTCGGGGGCAGGGAGAAGGTGTATTTAACATTTCACACTGAAGATGTAACAGTCATGGGGCCTTGTGTACCATCTGGTCTGAGTTAGGTACAGGATGATAAAGGAGGCAATTAATCTCTAACAAAGATCAGGGATTGGAAGGGGAGGATATCTGGTCTCTGATTGCCCCTAGTCATTCATAGAACAAGAACAATGAGGAAGAGAGTTAATCTATAATCTAAGAAGCAGAAGTTATAAATGTGTTATGTGACTCAGATCATAGTTACACCTCTTCAAGGTTTACAGTGTTTTGGGGGTTCTAATAGCTTTTAAATTTTATTTATTTTCACAGAATCATTATATAAGTCCTGATCAAAATTTTAATTTTAGGTATCCAGAACTTGACTTTATTCATAGAAAGGTTATAGTTTTATTAAAGTATTACCCCCTTTTTTCATATTATTAGACTCACTCTCATTACATTTTGTTTAGAACTTTTGCATCTATGTTCATGAAGACTATTGGTCTGTAGTTTCCTTTTGTGTAACGTCTTTGATTTTAGTATCAGGGCAATGCTAATCTCGTGCTCAAATTTTCATTTTTTTTTTCAAATTTTTGAAAGCTATTAAGTGAAATTGGTGTTTTTCTCTTTCTTAAATTTTGGTAGCATTTACCAGCAAAATCATCTGGTTCTAGATTCTTCTTTGTAACACAGTTTTAACTTCAAATTTAATTTTATTTTTTAAAAGATATTTTCCCATCTGGGGCAACATATTGAGACTTTGTCTACAAAAAAATAATAATAATAAATTAGCCAGGCATGGTGGTGTGTGCCTCTAGTCCCACCCAATAGGGAGGCTGAGGTGGGAGGATCACTTGAGCCTGGGAGGTCAAGGCTGTAGTGATCTGTGATTGTACCACTGCATTCCAACCTGGGTGACAGAGGGAGACCCTGTCTCAAAAACAAACAAGTAAATAAATGAATAAATAAAAGTAAAGATATTTTCATTCAATATAGAATTATAAGGTGAAGGGTTTTTTTTGTTTGTTTGTTTTTGTTTGTTTGTTTGTTTGTTTGGACTTTAAATATGTTGCTTTATTCACTTCTTTCTTCTCTTCATTTTTTTCCTGGCTTTTTGTAAGATTTTCTCTTTATCATTGAGCAGTTTGACTATGGCAGTCCTGGCTGTAGGTTTTTTTTGTGTGTGTGTTTCTTTTGTTTGAGATTTGTTGACCATCTTAAATCTTTGGGTTGATAGTGTTCATTAAATTTTGAAAAATTTTGACCATTACTTCAAATTTTTTTTATATTTCCTCCTCCAAAGACTCTGATTATACATGTATTATGCCTCTTGAGGTTGTCCCACAGCTCACTGATGCTCTTGGACCTGCATCACTCTAGATTCATTGTTGGGTTCAGCCTGGTTGGGTTCAGCCAATGAAAAGTATGAGCAACAGAAGGAGGATGGGAGAGAACCCTTGCTGCAGTGCTGGCCACTCATCTCTCTTGGCTCCATTGCTTACCAGGCTCAGGTAATGCAGTTCCCTTCACTGTTGGATATAATGAGCTTTCTACTGTTAGTCTTTGGGTGGATCAGCATTGTCAATTCCCTTAACCCTCCCCACCTCTGAGAGAAGTCTCTTCAAAATCCCAACTGCAGACCTTCAAAATCCTATTTAATGGATACAATGTCACCAAAAAATATTTATTGAATTTATATCATGGACCAGGCACAGGAATACAAAGACATGATCTACTTTATGTAATTTGTCATCTAACGAGGGGTTCACAATCCAATTGCAGGATGTATTGCACTGCATTCCCAAGAGTCATTCAGGAAGAAATCTCAGGAGATTGGCATTCCTTGGGTGAATTTAGCCATAGCAGAATTGGCTTCAGCAAGCATCCCCTAACTTTTGGGTTTACTTTCTATAAGTTAGACTAGACATATGTACATTTAACTGTTTTTTTTTTAATTTAAAAAAATTTTCTGAGTACATAGTAGGTGCATATATTTATGGGGTACATGAGATATTCTGAAGCATACAGTATGTAATAATTACATCAGCTTAAATGGAGTATCCATCACCTCAAGCATTCATCATTTCTTTGTGTTATAAACAGTCCAATTAAACTTTTAGTTATTTTAAAATGTGTAATAGATTATTGTTGACTGTAGTCACCCTGTTGTGCTATTACATACCAGATCTTACTCATTCTATCTAACTGAGAGAGAACATGCAAAGTTTGTCTTTTTGTGCCTGGCTCAGTTCACGCAAATGATAGGATCTCATTCTTTTTTATGGCTGAGTAGTACTCCATTGCATATATGTACTACATTTTCTTTATTCATTTATCTACTGATGGACACTTAGGTTGATTTCAAATCTTGCCTATTGTGAAAAGTGCTGCAATAAACCTGGTAGTAAAGATAACTCTTCAATATGTTGACTTCCTTTCTTTTGGGTCACATACTTAACATTCAATATGCCCAGTGCTGAAACAATATCTTATAATTACTCCATACACTTTCTAATCTGAGGTACAACATTTATCAAGGAAGGCTGTTTATTTGTTGTGCCTTTGGGTTTTGAAAACTGCCTGATTATGAACATGCAATGGCTTGGCCAATCAGACTGAAGTAAGGTAAAGCTGGCCTGTAGGCATAACTTTGTGTTCTGAAGGAAACCAAAATATTTCACCCTAACATTTACTTCTTTGACATATTTTGAGATGGCTGTTGAGAGGGCCCACAAATAGAATTAGCCCTGCAAAGCTGTCTATTGTGAGGGAGATTTGTGTTTGTAGAGAAAATCTGCGTTGATGCAGCCAGGGTTTTTCTGAGAGCCTGCCTTGTCCAGATCTAGGAAAGAGTAACTAAGAATCTGATGCCTTGAAAGGTCTGAAAGAAATATTTTCCATCTCTTCTCTGAGGGCTGCTACCTGTAAGGTTTCATCTACATAACAAGACCACCTTTGCCAGCCAAGCCTCCTCTTCTTTCCCTCCCATAACCTGTCTTGTCACCATAACTTGATTTACCACCATATTCTGTTTTTTGGCCATTGACTGAACCCCCATTCTTTCAAGATGATATAGAAGTATTAATCACCTGGTCATTTCTTTGAGTTTTTCATTTTTATGTATGACTGCCATGCACATGTGTGCATGTAATAAAATTTACATTTATATGCCTTTTCTTCCGTTAATCTTGTATTAGCAGTTTATTTTATAGACTGAAATTATCAAGCCTTCAGAAAAATTTAAACTTCTCTACAGCTCCATCGTTCTCATAGTGTCCATGTCCCTTCACAAAATGGAATGAGTGTTCTCAGATTGTGCTAGGCTTAAGGCAGTGAGGGAGTGAATGTTTTCCCTTTGCCAGAGGAGGTATATGTTAGGATTGTACTTTCTGGCTCCCTGTGGTTCATTCAACCAATCTGGTCACTGAGCCAAGAACAAAAGTGACATGTATCACTTCCAGGCCAGAGCATTTAACTGCTAATGTGAGATACTCCAAAGCTCTTTCCTTCTACCTGGCAAAGTTCAAGGTTGTAGCTCTTCCAGCAGCCTGGATCTTAGTGAGGAGACACGAGTCCTTACCTAACTTGCTGACTTGCAGTGAACATGTGTTGTATGTCAGGAATAAACCTCCAGTGGTGAAAGCCTATCCTTTCTTCACTGATATGAAGACACATACATAATCCACAGGAGACAAGTCATAGGGATTGCTTTTCTCCTTTGTAAAAAGTCTTAAGTCATGTGATTCTAATTGATACGTCAGCAGCAATAGAGTTTCTTTTAAACACTTCATTCTTTGGTAATAGGGACTTTGTGAAACTGCTTTTGCAAAAATTATAAATGAGACAATTATTACAATGAAGGGCATCTGACTTAGCTGACTCCATCTTGCTTCTAACCTCCAAGCTGTCCTGGTTCATTCCTGGACACAGGCCAAATTAACTCTGGAATGTAATTTATAGCTTGGCTTTGAAAGAGAAATAGTAACAATCCTTTCCTAAAACAAACCCTCTTCCTGCCTAGAGACTAGACTGCCTTTGCAGGATTAACAAATTAGCCGCAAGATTAGAAATTATGGTCATGCATAGGGGTCATGTATAGCAGTCATGCAGCTGGAGGCTGCAAGATTCTAAATCTCCAAAATTGCTCTTAGGGATAACATCGCTATTGTAAAACCTAAGTTCAGCGTTTGAGATATTTTGCATATCTTGCACTTGATGGATTAGGTGGCAGCACCCAGGGCTCATCTGGTCTTGTGGCCCCAACCCAGGAACTGACTCAGTGCAAGAGCATAGCTTTGACGCCCTATGATTTTATCTCTGACCTGACCAATTAGCACTCCTGACTCACTGGCCTCCTACTCACCAAATTATCCTTAAAATCTCCAGTCCCCTAATTCTTGGGGAGACTGACTTGAGTAATATTAATAATAAAATTCCAGTCTTCTGCACAGCTGGCTCTGTGTGAATTACTCTTTCTCTATTGCCAGTTCTCCTATCTTGATAAATCACCTGTCTGGGCAGCAGGCTAGGTGAACCTGTTGGGTGGTTACATTTGTTTCTTTTACTAAACACTAACCCAAATTGATTAGGTGGCATTTTGATTTTTCTTTTAAAAGAAATATCTCTACCTACTTTGAAACTTGTTATTAGTCTATGTTTTTCTGTTCAAGTAAAACGAACCGAATCTACTACTTGCTTATAACAGAAGATGTCCTTTTTTAACAAGGGGAAATAGCTAGATTCCTAATTAAAAGCCAGTTTTAAGGACCCTGGTGCGTACCTTTGGAGGTCGGGGCAATGCGGGGAAGATTACCAAGGCTGTCTCAACAACTTCCTCTTCTTGCAGACAACCCTCCCTCCAATTATCAAAGACTGGGCTTTTAGTTTAATTTAAGAAAACAGGAGTTAGGTGATGACACTGATCAATTGTGAAGGTCATAATGACTTAAGCAAATGTCCTGTCACAAATGAAAGACTCCTAGACTAAAACAGAAAGAGAAGAGAAAGAGAAGGAACTAGTTGATGACGTTTTTGTTTTTGATGATGACGGTTCTAAAATATTCAAAGTACCACATTCAAGTAGTTTTAAAAAGTCAAATGTTGCTAAAAGATTTATAAGGAAATATGTATCAGGGTATTGAGTCTTTCTTGCCCCCCACACTCACCATGTTTCCTGAGGCAACCAGTTTTAATTCACATTAATTAATAATATGCTTGTTAATAAATAACATGCTTATAATTTAAATATTGAAATCAGCTGTGCACATTATGTGCATTTCATTAAGGATTTTGTTTCTTACACACTTCTATTCATTTTCCCCTCTTCCTTTTCATATTATTTTAAATCAGATGCTTTTTTTTTTTTTCTGGAGACAGAGTTTCGCTCTTGTTGCCCAGTCTGAAGTACAATGTTGCAATCTCAGCTCACTGCAACCTCTGCCTCCCGGCCAAGCAATTCTCCTGCCTCAGCCTCCTGAGTAGCTAAGATTACAGGCATGTACCACCACATCTGGCTAATTTTGTATTCTTAGTAGGGACAGGGTACCTCCATGTTGGTCAGGCTGGTCTTGAACTTCCAACTTTAGACGATCCTCCTGCCTTGGCCTCCCGAAGTGCTGGGATTACAGGCGTGAGCCACTGCGCCTGGCCTTGAATCAGAATTTTTGATAAAATTATTAATCAGAATTTATATTATAAAACTACATATATTTTTCTTACTGCTGAAAGTTATATATTTGCTTTCTTATAAACTTTTTGTGTTTCCTGGAGTTAGTTTTTTTATTATTATTATTATTTGTCAAGTTTTCTATGTATACATGGTCATTTTTTTCTAAATGCTTCAACAGATACCACACATCTGTTGAAAATTTTTACAAATGTTCAAATTGCAATTGTAAATTGTATATAAATCCATATCTACCTATTCCTTTCATCTCCCCCAAATCTCTGTTTTGAATTTCTCCATCTCTCTATTCTAGTCTGGACTAGTTACCCTTAAGGCTGCATATGTTTGGTTTCCTGGAATTGATTTGTTTGCTATTCTCTCCTGTTTCCTGGGTTCTGTCTTCCTCTTTCTTGATTTAGTCCCTTATTCTGCTAAAGTACATCTTCCAAGAAAAGGTTCGTGGATAATAAGTGTCTTTAACCTTTACGCATGATTGATAGCTGACTAGCAGGCCTGGCTTCATAGGTGTAAGATCTGTGCATCTTACACAGATTAGTTTTTGAACAAGGGGACCCACATTTTAATTTCTCATTAGGCCCCACAAATTCTATAGCTAGCCCTGTTGGCTAGATATAAAAACGTAAGCTGAAATAGTTTTCCCTGTCATTGCTCTACTCTCTTCTAGTATCCAATGTTGCTGTTGAGAAGGCCAATGCCACTCTGGTTCCCTTTCTATTGGCTCCATCATTTTCTTTCTGAAAGCTTGTGCTAGCCTCCTTTTATCTTGAATGAATCAAATTTTTGATGATGCCCTTGGATTGAACCTTATTTTTTAACTCATTACATTGTACACCTGGTAGACACTTTGAATCTTGCATTTCTGTACTTGAATATAGAGAAAATTTCCTATATTATTATTTTGATGATTTTTCTCTTATCTATTTTCCGTGGTTTCTCTTTATGAATTCTTTGAGTTTGTATACTAGACATCCTGGATTGATATTCTAACTTGATTGTGCTTTTTTTTCCATTATCTATTGGCTTGTTTTATTCTGCTTTCTGGGATTTTTCTTTGATTTTATTTTCCAATGCTTCTATTAAATCATTTCACTATCATATTTTAAATAGCCCCTCTAAGTCTCTGATTATTCCTTTTTTGTAGCTTCTTGTTCTTTTATTATGGGTTTACTATTTTATTTTCCTGACTATTAATGGTAGATCTTTTGGAAGTATTCTTCTGTTCCATGTATTTTATGTATTTTCTGTGTTCTTTGTTTCTTTTTATTTTTGTCTTTCTTGTTGTAGATTTTCTTCAAATATCTTCTGATCCTTGGTTCAAAGTTTATATTGAAGAGTAGTAATAATAATAATAATAATAAAGCTAATTGGAGAATGTGTGTGTGTGTGGAGGGGGTGATGTCATTGACTGGTGAGTTGTATATAAAATAATTTGACAGAGTTTTAGTTTTTTCTTGGGGGAAAACCCCAAATGCCAGCATTCATACATCTTTTCTCTCTGGTATCTCAATTTCTCCAGAGAGCAAATTCTATATTATCCCCAGCTACAGGCATTGCAAGAGCAGGCAGAGAGAGAGGAGAATGGTATTTCACTCTTCAGGATGTAGACTCTCATTTAATGCCCCATGTTCAGAATTAAGCCTCGGATCTCTCCATTGTGCCTGTGGTTTCCTACTTCAGAGGTGAAATTCCGATTATTTTCAGGGAATATAATCTGTATTCTCCTCTAGTGAGGGGATGGGCTGGGGGTGCGCAAATGTAGTCTTTTCACAAATTCCTAGTCTTTAGCCCCACTTGACACCTACTTGCCTTATACATCCAAGCCTTGAGTCTTCACTGAGTTTTGCAGAGCAAACTGACTTGCTTCTCATCATTGCCTCCTATGAGGGCAGATGGATTTCTACTTCCTCTGTTTGGCTAAGTGAGTTTCACGCCTCGGTTCATTTTTAATCCTCCCAAACTTGGTGACATCTATTGTTAGCTTTCATCCCTACGCCTGCTCTTTTTGTCCTTCTGACTTTATACCTTTTTTTTTCTTTTACTTATATATTGGTGGCATTTTAGGAGGAGACAGAAACACACATTTTTTTTTTAGCCCAACACATTTAAATAGAATTCTTAACTAACCTTCTACAATTGTTCTAATAATTGAATCTTACATCAAAATTGAACCTGGCAGTGAAATAGTATGGAGACTATCCAAAAGTGGAAAAAAAGTAAAGAGAAAAACAGAATGCTTTTGTTTGACAAGGAATGTTCCTAGCTGTATAAATAGATACTTAATGTCAAGGACAGATTGAGGACTTTTTTTTATTCTTTGGAGGGTTATTCAACTTTCTAGCTTTTGAAAAATATAAGTAATCAAATTGTCAATGTGGGTAAAACTTAGCTCTTATATATGAGCAAAAAGGTGGAGAAAATGTGTAGTGAGAAATGTCTGCTCAGAATTGGGAGACCTGGGTTGGTTTGGACAAAACTTTCTAGCTCTAGGATTCTGTGTAAATTCATTGTAATGATTACTCATAGAGAAAAAACTCCTCTTTAAAGAAAACTGTCACAAAACCTGAAAAGTAAGAGAAGGAAAAGAGCTAAAAATGAAGATTAGGGGCCGACATCTGCAGTTTACTTTGAAATATATTAAAAATAAGAATGCATACAGGATGGTTAGATGGGTAGATATGTGATAAAGCAAGTAGAATAAAATAGTAATGGTATGATCTAGATGGTTAGTATATGAGTGTTCCTGGTAAAATTCAACTTTACTTCATGTTTGAAATTTTTCACAGTACAATGTTAGAAAAAATGAGGATTGTGATAATGGAGACAGATGAAGGAAATGCTACTTCTAGACATCATTGATCAGAAAAATAAGCACAGAAAAGACAATGTCATCCAGATTTTCTTGGAGAAACATCTCCATGCAGACTTCTAGAATTTTACCTCTAAAGAGTCTGAAGTTCATGCTGCATTCTTATAGCTATAGGCATACACGGTATTGCCCTTTCCTGGTACTTGCCCTTCAAACCTAAAATGAATACAAGGGTTAAATCCAACAAAAAACTAGAGACTCTCAAATCATGGCCTGGGCATTCAACAAAGAGGAAGTGATATTGATTCTTACTGCTGTGGTAGAAGGTCAAGTTCCTGATGTGCTGATCCTGGAAAATGTTTTTTAGATTGTCTACTTTATCATCATATAAAATCTAACCTTGTAGTTTCAGTTGGCAAGTTCTGATGACTAGAGCATGAAGCTAATGAAATCTAAGACATGTTGGCCAAATGGCCTTTACCCTAAAGTAGCATAATTCTGGCTTGATATTAGAATTACGGGCTCAGTTATCACACAGACCTGTTTGCTTCTTATGAAACAACTATCCAGTGGCCACAAATAGAACCCCGATCCTTGAGTTATCTTTTGAAGCTGTGCCCTTGGTGACAAAAGAGAACTGAGAACAGGTTTATCTCAAACATACTTATCCCCACTTTTGGAAAAACAATTCACTTATGGCCATAGGAGATGTTTGATAGGATTAACTGTCTGGGTATTAAGAGCTCATCTGGGTGGTAAACAATTTTCCCTGTGGGAGACTATTTTAATAAAGTGTTTTAGCAGTTGACAGCACTGCAGAAATATTGGCACAGAAAATATTCCATACAAACAGAAATATTAAATGTGTATGTCCATGTATTGGATAGATTCATTTTCTTCTGTTGAAAGATGCTACTGCTATAGTTTGGGATATTATGTATAGTGTAAAGTGACTTGGTGTGTAATCAACCTTATTGTATACTGTAATCACAAGGCTGCAAGAGATGCTATAACCCCTGGGCTGATGTTTTCACTCATGTGGAGTCTATTCCTTGAAGAAAAACCTCCTAAGGATTGTCTGAACATGTTAATATCTGCCATTTTGCAAGGAAAACTCTTTCATGTTTCTTCAGTTTTATTTTTTTCAGACTTCAGGGACACCAATGAATTTTTTTTTAAGTTGCTTGAGCATTCAAATATGGCATATTTTGAAGGATCTTTATGGCTATTTTGAACATTTAGCAAAAGGAACAACTTACACGTTGGAGCTGGAGAAACACTTGGTTACTTTAGTGCAGTCCCCTTATTTTAGAAATGAAGGATCAGAGATACAAGGATGTATGTGACTTGTTTAGAATTGTAAAAGTAAAGAATGACAAAGCAGGCACTAGGTACCAGCTCTCCTGATCACCGGTCGGCAGTTATTCTTTGTACTAAATCACCAGTCCTATTCAAAACAGAATTTCTCCTCTGGTTTGGAAACTGTCTCGGTTGAGTTGTTAATCATTTGGCAGAGCTTTCTAAATCCCAAATTAGAAATACTTTGTTATTTTTGTTCATACTTGTTAGAGAAAAAAAAAGTTTTCAAAACGTAATGGTTAAAGTAATAAGACAAACAGCCTGATTAAAAATGGGCAAAATATTTAAATAGATACTTTATGAAAGAAAATATATGAATAACTAAAAAGCTAATGAAAATATATTTGTCATCATTAGTCATCAGAGAAATGCAAATAAAAACCACAACGAGATATCACTATGTGCCCACTGAAATGGCTTATATAAAAAAGATTATTATAAACACCAAGTGTTGGTGAGGACATGGAACAAGCCGAATTCATGTACCCTGCTGAGGGGAAAGTAAATTAGCACAATAACTTTAGGAAACGTCTTGGCAATATTGTGTAAATTTAGACATATTTGGGTAAGAGAAATGAAAGTATATGTACACACCAAGGCTTGCTATAACTTTATTTAACTTTTGACTATAACTTTATTTGTTATAGTCAAAAACTCAAGGCCGGGCATGGTGGCTCACGCCTGTAATCCTAACACTTTGGCTGGCTGAGGTGGGTGGATCACCTGAGGTCAGGAATTTGAGACCGGCCTGACCAACAAGATGAAACACCATCTCTACTAAAAATACAAAATTAGTTGGGCATGGTGGCACACGCCTGTAATCCCGGCTACTTGGGTGGCTGAAGCAGGAGAATCACTTGAACTGGGAGGTGGAGGTTGCAGTGGGCCGAGATTGCGCCACCGCACTCCAGCCTGGTCTACAAGGTGAAACTCCAACTCAGAAAACACACACACACACACACACACACACACACACACACAAAACTCAGAAGTATTCAAACATCCATCTGTAGGTGAGTGGATAATTAGATTATGATATATTCACATAAGCTATGCCCAAGTCCTAACACCTGGTACCTATGAATGTGGCCTTATTTGGAAATAGCGACTTTGCAGAAAATTAAGTTAAAAATCTCAAGATGACATTATCCTGGATTTAGGGTGGTCCTTAAATCAAACGACTGCTGTCCTAATGAAAGAAAGGACATGGAGACACAGACACACAGGGAAGGTCCTGAGAAGACAGAGACAGAGACTGGAGTGAGGTGGCCACAAGCCAAGGAATGCTAGGAGCCACCAGCAGGTGGAAGAGACAAGGAAGGATCTTCCCTACAGCCTTCAGAGGGAACATGATCCTACTGACATCTTGACTTTGAACTTCTAGCCTCAAGAACTGTGAGAGAGTACATATCTTTTGTTTTAAGCCATCCAGCTTGTGCTAATTTATTACAGCAGCCCTGGGAAACTAATATACTATATGATTCCATTTATATAAAGACAATTTAAACTCTAGTGACAGAAAGCAGACCAATGATGGACTGGACCTAGGGATAAAGGGAGGGATGGACCACAGAAGGGCCGAGAAAATTTTCTGGGTTGATAGAAGTGTTCTGTATTTAGACTGTGGTAATTGTCTCACAGGCACACTCATCAAATTTTAACTGGGTATGTCTAAATGAGTGCATTGTATTGTATATAAATTATACATCATTGAAGTTTATTTTAAAAAGGCAATGATTATTTCCTAAACACCGATGATCTCCAAAAGTAGAGAAGAGGGTCGTGAGAACACCAGAGAATATGTTAGAGGTTTGCCTCAGTTGAGCCTCACCCTGGAAAAACGTGATGGTTTCATTCTCAGTTTGAGAACTGGACTGTAGATATACAGTCATTTCCTGGTCTTTGTACTCTGTAAAAATGTTAAGCAAATGGTAGTAAAGAAAGTGGTTTCATTATATAATTCAGTTTCATGTTTTACTTTTACTTTACAAAGTTCAAAGTTAAGTTTGGAACTTTTTTAAGAAAAGGAAAAAAAAAAACCTATGGTTTTTTATGTCATTTCCAGTAGTTTCTCCCAAATAGATCAATATAGCGTAGGGTGTTGCCTTACCTTGTGTGTATGTGTGTAAATGTGAGGGAATTTGCAATGCTTCACTGAGGAAGAGTAGTTAGGCTCTGTTGGATAAGGGTGCCCTTCCTATCATTAGACACTTGTAAATTTCTCAAGAGGATCCTTCCAACTACCGACACCCTCTACCCCAGGATCCTGCCCTCAACTGTTTGCATTTCCCCAAACATACCAAAGGCTGTGATTCAGAAGTTCTGGAATCTGAATTTTTAACCAGTTTCTTGGTTCTGAGGTAGGAAGTCCATGGACTATATCTTGAGAAACAATGCTTTTGGGACAATTAAATAAGCATCCCCTACCTCTGTTCTGGGGATTTAAGAATTCCACCAAGAGCTGTGCCATGTTTCTATTAATCCTATCCAAAACTCAAGTATCCCTTTCAGTCTTCACCTCAAGTCTTTCTCCAGGGTGGAAGTTTTTTCTGTACTATTTATTTCATTATTAACTCCCCTCTCTCTGTTCCTTCTTTTCCAGATGTCGTTTTCTGCCACAAAAAGCCTCCTGGATCTGCATTCAAGTTTCTTTGTTTTGTCCTGTGATTTCTATCTTTGTATTTTTTTCTGTGCAGCAATATATTTCTTCTAGGCTTCTGAGTTGGTTCATGGTTGTGACTGTTCACTTTTCCAAATTGTCTATTTGATAATTCAATTAACTTTTTTAGTTTTAAATAAAAATTAATCTTTTTTTTTTTCAGTCCCACAAAGTGTTTTTCATGCCCTAATTAGATCTCTTTGAGGATTCCTGTTCCTGTTATCTGACTTCTTTATCAAGTCTCTTTCTATTGGAACGGCCTGTTATAGCTGCTTACTTTTTTGCCTTACTCCTCTAAGTATGTACTTTCATCACCCTTTGCCCACTCAAGGCATTGCTCTCCCCAGAAATTGGGCCAGGCTGTTAGGATCTCTCAAGCAGTGTGAACCCCACTACCCCCCTATCTCCCGGAAATTCTGTTTAGAACTTGGATGTGGATTAAGGATGCAGTTAGAACAGGGTATTAAAGTGTGGAGCAATGAGGGAAAGAAGCAGAAGTTTAAGGCTCTTGATTCACTATGGAGTGTCATCTTTTGGGTATCAGACTCTTTGGAATATATACAAAGATATTTACATATATTATGTATATTTATATATTATATTTTAAAATGTATATCTATATCTCTCTCTCTATATATATATATCCCCCTTCTTTTTCTTTATTCTATGCTGGGCCCAGACTCCCTCTACTTGGGAGGAACCCTCTGCCCTAAAAATCCTCATGGAGCTGTTCAAGAGAAGGAAACATGCAGGACTAATGACGCTGAAGTCTTCATTTGACCTATGCAGAAGGGTCTCTTTGCTCACTCATTTTGGCCAAAAATAGCATGTGGATTGCTTGCATGTCATCTTGCACGTACTCCTTAGGAACTTGTGGCTGCAGCTGGATAGGATTTAAAGACCCAGACTTGTTTTCCCTTGGTATTCCACTGAGCAGCTCCAGCACATCCAAGGATGAATTCCTCATCCTTTGCAAAATAATGCCTCCTCTCCAAATTTCTTTTAGTCTCTTACTAATCGAGCAATTCCCAATAGCTCTTTGGAAAGTGGAGCTCTTCAGGACCAGCTCCTGGTTCTGCAGCTCAGGTTCTCATGGCAGAGGACAGTAATAGAATGAATAGGCAGGGGAAAAAGAATATCAGGACTGTGAATGAGCTCCTTTTGAGAGGGTAAAGTGAGTCTGATTTAAATTCAGGTAAGAGTCAGTTTTACGCAGTCTCATCACACGGCTGAACACAGGCTTGGAGAAGCTCTTAATGAAGGGCTGCAGTTGCTAATTGTTGACCTGATTTCTGCATGAACTACAGTTCTGCTTCCAAAATCTGACCCATCTGATCTGTGCATAAACCTGCAGGTTGAATCAGCAAGTACACAAGGAAAACAGCAGGGTCCTCTTTTGAGATATATTAAGGTTTCAGGTCATAGTTAGATTTTTGCTTTTTTAATTAAAAGCAGATGCATGCTTGCTCTCTGATCCATCACCAGCTTAGAGGACTTCTATTCCAGAGCCTTTCTGACTCTTAACATCTCAAGGAGATGTCCCTTCTGCTACCACTTTTTCTTGGCTCAGTAGCAGCTTGGTTTACCTGAATCTCTGAGCCACTAGGAGCCAGCAGGTGATAGATAGCTGAGTAATGACTCTGCTGACTCTGGGAAGCCAGCTGGAACTACAGGCTCATCAACGAGAGGAAGGGAGAAGATAGTCTAATGTTAATCAAAGTAAGTCTTTCGCCGGGCGCGGTGGCTCAAGCCTGTAATCCCAGCACTTTTGGGAGGCCGAGACGGGCGGATCATGAGGTCAGGAGATCGTAGACCATCCTGGCTAACACGGTGAAACCCCATCTCTACTAAAAAATACAAAAAAACTAGCCGGGCAAGGTGGCGGGCGCGTGTAGTCCCAGCCACTCAGGAGGCTGAGGCAGGAGAATGGCCTGAACCTGGGAGGCGGAGCTTGCAGTGAGTTGAGATCTGGCCACTGCACTCCAGCCTGGGAGACAGAGCAAGACTCTGTCTCAAAAAAAAAAAAAAAAAAAGTAAGTCTTTCACTTGTTTACGGAGAACTTCTCTTTTCTTTTTTAATAAAAAAGAGATGAGGTCTCACTATGTTGCCCAGTCTAGTCTTGAACTCCTAAGCTGAATCAATCCTCCTGCCTCAGCCTCCCGAAGTGCTGGGATTACAGGTGTGAGCCATTATATCTGGCCACTTTTTAAAGATCCTTATACACAAAGATTTCCTGTGAACCTCACTCACACTAGCCCTGTGAAGTAAGCCATCTCATTTAATAGATGAGAAAACTGGAGCTTAGGAGCTTCCCTAAACTCATGTAGCTTCTCAGAAACAGAATTGGGAGTAGAATTCAAGTCGTTTGGTTCCTAGTTTCTACCTCTTGGAGATCTGACAAGTTGCCCAAGTCTGTTGGTAGATAACTTCCTAATTTTTCCCTGTCTCCTTTGACTATGGGAATTATTAATCAGTAGCAGAAATATGTGGTGCTATAAGATTTCCTTCCCTAAAGGCACTGGGAATAGAATCCCTTTTGTGATCACAAAGGTACATGTTCTGAAACCAGTATGAACCAAGCCCATGGACATTTCCTGCTTTGGGCCTACAAGGCCCTGTTTTCCTAGGAGCTGTCTGAGGGCAACCCCATGTTTGACATTTGTGGGTTCTCAAAGTCCAGGCTGGGCTTATGTAGAAAGCACACAACCCTCTGAAAACCCCCAGAGCACATTGCTCTGGAGACCATTCCTTTTCTAGACATGAGCGTCCTGGCTCAATTTCTGCAATTTACCATCTCCAGGCAGACACTGGCTAATCTGTAGAATGTTGTCCTTGACATAACTCTAGTGATGAGTTTTGTACAGATGGAAAAGTGGATTCCAATTCAGACTTCTGTCTTGATTTCTTCTAAGTCAGATGGTGAATTCCACCAAATGTCATCAGTGCTTCTGAATCCCTTTGGTTCCTTCAGTGGAAGTGTCATACCAAGAAAAATGCTTTTGCTTCTTCAGCTGCCAACATCAACCAGGTGTTCCTGTCAGGAAATCCTGATATGTATGTTTGGCTGAAAGGTGAAAGAGATGAGTGTGAATGCCCAGAGGGATGAGAGCGTGTTTGAATTTGCTTTGAATCTGCCCAGCTAGAGGCTGCCCTCCTTGCCTGAGTTGCCCACAGGTGTCCAGTGGGTTGAGAGAGCTTCATCTGAGGGAGAAGGGGGAAGGGGCTCATACCCAGAAGACAGATCATTTCAGAAGACATGTGGAACTTGGTGATGGCCCTTAACTGAGCCCAGCTCATTTTCCCATTCTCAAAGTAGAAAAAAATGTCATAGATCACTTTTAGAGGTTTGGGTGGAGGGGTGGGGCTGGGGGCAGACTTCAGCCTACAGCTATGAGCGATTTAAGGTAGTGCTTGGAGCTTTTTAGCCATGTGTGCAGAACACTGCAGTCCTATAAACAGTAAAACCTTGGTCTCTAAGCCATATTTTTTGGAAGCTGGATTTTATTGACTGTAGCATGCTTAGAGTTATTCAGACGTAACTTTGCAACGGCTTTCTTCCATTTTCTCTACACCCAGCCTAAGCTTTATAAGGGACTGTGGTGATGAGTGGCAACTCATGGTCTTAAGGCACAGGATCTATGCATGGACGGAAGTCAAAATTCTAGACTTATTTCCATGATTACCTTGGGCAAGTCATTTGAATTTCTTGGGTCTCCACTTTCCCTCCTGTAAAATGGAAATATCCTCGGAGCGCTAATGTCTCTGCTGTTCCCCCAAATGATGGAATGTGCTACCATCTTACTTTGAGATGTGACCTGTAGATTTATATTTCAACAGTTTCTGGAGTGGATTGCATTAAATTTGCCAATCTCGTAAGGACAAAATAAACTCTGCAAAAAACAAAACAAAACAAACAATTCCTTTCTTATATTTGATCAAATGCCATTGCTGAACCAGCACTAAAAAGGAAAAAAAGGTTCAGGAAAATTCACTGAACTTTTCCCTTTTGCCATGTGCTTATTTTCATGTCTTAGTGTGTTTCAATGTACAACCGAGTTGTTAATGTTTTCTGTCTAATAAACAGAACATCTATAACTTCCTTTCTTGATGTTCTTGATGTTCTTGATCAGTTTGGCTATTAGCTAACAGGGAACTAGTTTGAGCCACAGGACTCAAGGTCACTTTCACTGTTCTTTCATTTGCATTCTCCATATAATTCACTATGTTAATGCTCTCTCTGAAAACACCCTGCTTTAAATATATCATTGCTTTCTCCCCTGAGCCCAGGACAAATAACACAGCCCACACCATACAGAGTCCCACACTGGATTAGTGCAATGATTCATATTTAGTGAGCTGTGTTTCTAGGAGTCAAAGACTGACATTCATTTATACCTTCAAAAATAATTCTCAGAGCACTGATAAATTAGTCCCAGGAACAGCTGGCTGCTAAATGGCCTAGTTTGGGATCTAGACCTGAGAATCGTAGGAATCTTAGTGTAACCAGGGCTTTGTTCTGGGCTTTGTTAGGGCTTGGGTTGCACAGGGAATATGATGGTCCTGAATTTCAGCCGATAGGGACACCTTGAGAGGCAGGGCAGAGCTGGTAGGTGGCCTAGCCTACCAGAGGAGCTTTTACTGCTGTCACACAGGACATTAGTGCATGGTTGTTATTGTTAGTAACTATATCTGACAAATACCTGAACAGCAACACATGAGCTCATGCCTTCTGTATTAGTTTCTCCTCCCCTTTCTATAGTTGATACTTTCTGTTCCCAAACTCCCCTGTACTGGCATCCCCATCCTCCCTTTGAAGTATGTGTCACTTTTCTACTCACTATGTCATTAAATCATTTATGTTTTTCTTTTACATTAACCTGTTTTAACTTTAACCTATTGGTTAAAATCTTCAAGGAATTCATAATAACAGTCGAATCACTTTTCTAAAAGTCTTCCTTCATGTGATTTTCCAGTCTCCAGTTTTTAGTTTCCATATTGGAAGATGAGGAGAAATTTATAACCATCAATATTCTTACTTTCTTGTCTCCTATTTAAGCAGACACTTTATTGACTATTTTTCTTAAACTAAAAAATATGGTAAAAAATGTAAAGATCTGCAAGGAAGTAGTATGTTAACGACTTCAATGGATACATTTCATGGAAGATGTAAATGAACATGAAATAGTTAAGCTGCAAACAAATATAAACAAAACAAAACTTACAGCTCACCAGTTGCTGTGGATGGAGGGATTTGGATGAAAAGGGAATATTGACATGGCAATGCAAGAAGTAAACAGAGGCTACAGGTCTTGGGCTAAGCAAGAGGGAAACGTTAACCTGTCCTAGAATCTGGATTAACTCTTCCTAACCTTGATTTTCCTCCTCCATTGCCAACGAGCTATGTTTAGTTGCAAACAGCCAGTGAGAGTCTTTGGAGACTTTGGTCCTTGATATGCAATCTAAAGATTGAAAGATTATATTCTGTCTTTAATTACACCTTTCTCTAACCTTGAATTGAGTGCTTGCAAGGTGAGTAGGCAAGACTCAACCTGCTGTGTGGAGTTAATTCCCAGGATGGCTAGGAGAGGCTGTGTCCTGCTAAGGAGAGGCCTCTGTGATCATGATTTGTAGAGAGGGTTGCTGAAGAAAAACGGCTATATGTTCATGTGGGTAAGCCGAGACAGGTAGTGAAATACATATAGCACATTTTTCCTGAGATGCTGATGTTGATGTCCACAGCCTTAAGAACAATTACAAGGTATCAAGATAGTGGGAACGTTTGCATTTAAAAGAACAATCTGTTGTCAGGACCTATGTACTACAGTACTAAAAAATAGGCAGTTGCAGGCACAAAATTATCCTATGATTGAAAAGCCCTGTGTAACAGGTGGGTTTTAAGCATCTGTGGGAATTATTTTCCTTTAGGGAGGATGTACTCAAGTTTCCAAGGGTTCTTCATGTTTTCCCCCATTGTCTTTTCTTTGCTCCTAATCCATAATTTTCTAAGTAATTCCATGACATTAGGGACCTTAAAAATGTATTGTGCAACTAATTTGTTTTGCTAAAGTGGAAGTTTCAAAGAGTAAAGTCACCCCCTTAAAGTCACACAGTTAACTAATGACAAAGAAATGCTTCTGTTACTCTTATGCTAAGCAGGGTGTTTTGTGCACGGACAAGCAATCCTTATTGACTTAGCATTGCTTTTCTCACACTCTTGTTGTAGTCCATATGCTGCAAAGTGAAGATGAGGAAGAAATATTCTCACACACAAAATATTTCTTCTCTTTGGGAAAAGAGGGGGTGAGCCTGGAGTAGATGAAGTGGACCCTCCTTCATCAAAAATGAAGGGGCATTTTTGATGCATCAAAATCACCATTTATATTCGTTTCCTAGAACTACCATAACAAACTATCACAAACTTGGGAGTTTTAAAACAACAGAAATTTATTCTATCACAATTCAGTGGACTGGAAGTCTGACATCAAGGTATCTTAAGGCTCAAAGTGTAACTGCCTGAGGGTTCTTCCTGCCTGCTGCACAAACAAAGACCATAGCATTGCAGTAAAGAAAGGCTTTAATTGATGCAAGGCTGGCCACTCCACACTGGAGACGGAATTATTACTCAAATCAATCTCATTGAAGGCTGGTAGGTTAGGGGTTTTTCAAAGGTAGTTTGGGGGAAGGGTGGGGGTGGCTAGGCAATGGGTGCTTGCTGCTGATTGCTTGGGGGTGTGATCATAGGGGTGTGGGCAATACTCCTGAGTGCTGAATCACTTCTGGGTGAGGCCAACAGGAGTGGATGGTGGGTCCAGGTGGAGCCATCAGTGTCAGACATGTGAAAAACCAGAAAAGATATCTGAAAGGTCAGTCTTAGGTTCTATAATAGTGATGTTATCTGCAGGAGTAATTGGGGAAGTTGCATACCTTGTGACCTCCAGAATAATGGCTGGCAATTGTTTATATCTACACCTTAGCAGAATTCAGGCTTCTCTATCCTTCTAGCCTGGTGATCTCTCATTACCTTTACAAAGATAATTGACTTTCAGGGAAGAGGTATTATCATTTAATCTATAAACTAAATGTCTGCCAGCTTGAAGGCTAAAGGTGAGAGGGGGGCTTGGCAAGATCAGATCTCCCCTCTTCTCCGACCAGAATTTTCTCACTGTTATAATTTTTTCACAGGTGGTGTCATAAGGAAGTGAAGAAAATAAAAATATTTCACCCCAAAATATTTGACAATATTTTGAGAGGCCTGTACAGAAGGCCTGCATATGGAAGTGGCCCTGCAAAGCTGTCTTTTTTCAGGAAGATTTGCATCTGTAGAGAACACGTGTGATGCAGCCAGGTTTTCTTCGAAGCCTTCCCTTTTCTGCATCTAGGAAAGATTAACTTGGATCTGATAATTTTAAAAATCTGAAAGAAACATTTACCTTCTCTGATCTCTGAGGGTTGCTATCTGTGAGGTTTCATCTACTTAACAAGACCACCTTTGCTAGCTAAGCCTCCTCTTCTTCCTCTCCCATTTCCTGTTTTGCCACAATCCAAGCCCCCATTCTTTCTGTAACTTCAAGATGGTATAAAAGCTTCTGAAATCCATTTGAGTTGTTGGGACGATCACTGTGTGGTTCTCCCCATTGTGGACATTAATAAATTTGTATGCTATTTTCCCAATTAATCTCCTTTAGTGAGTTGGCTTTTCAGTGGATCTGCAAAGGGTGAAGGAGAAGCTTAGGGAAAGCCCCTTCAGAAGAATCCTTCCTTGCCTCTTCCTACCTTCTGGTGGCTGTTGATGACCCTGGCAAGTCCCTGAGTTTGTAGCTGCCTGACTCCAGTCTCTGCTTCTCCTGTCACATGGCCTTCTCTGTGTCTCTGGGTGTATTTTTTCTGTCTCTCAGAACATGCTGACTGGATTTAGGGCCCATCCTAATCCAGTATGATCTCATCTCAATTCTTGCCTTGATTATATCTGCAAAGACCCTATTTTTCAAATGAGGTCACACTCTGAGGTTCTGGGTGAACAGGAGTTCAGCAGGGACACCAACCGAGCATACCATTTGTTCTGATACACTTCACTTTTGCAAGTGCTACACTGACTACTGTTCTGTTTAGAGCTTGACCCTGAATCCTGGAGGAGCAGCTCACCACATCGCCATCACTTCCATGAAAGGGAAGGAGACCAGGTATAGCAAAGAAGATGGGACGAGGGAGGTGTTGCTGTAAAATACAGTGGAAAGTGTTAGTGTGTGGATAGGAAGGCCACCCAAAGTCCAGTGAGGCACTGAAGAAAACTTCAACTTTTGGCCAAAGCTAGGCTTGAACACCAAACTCTGGTTAACAATTATTGAACTCACTTATTGCTGAAAGAGTCATCAGAACCCATTCAGAAGCACAAGAATAGACTGGATTCTAGAATGACTGAATTAAGTGGCAGGTTCTATAGCCATTATTAAGCTAAACTCACAAAGATATAGATGGTAAAGTCCTTCCGGAAAAAAAGTCTTAGAGTTTATTTTTGAGGGAGAAAATTCATGCATACAATGAAAAGCTGGAGGCTAAGTCTAAAGCATTATATAAAAATGAGAGAATATATTTTTTTCTCTTTAGAAAACTTTGTGGGCTGGACACAGCTTATGCCTCTAATCCCAACACTTTGGGAGGCTGAGGCAGTTGGATCCCTTAAGGCCAGAAGTTCAAGACTTGCCTGGACAACATGAAACCCTGTCTCTACTAAAGATACAAAAATTAGCCAGGTGTTGTGGCACACACCTGTAGTCCCAGCTACACAGGAGGCTGAGGTGGGAGGATCGATTGAGTCTAGGAGGCAGAGGTTGTAGTGAACCAACATCATGCCACTGTATTCCAACCTGGGTGAAAGAGAGAGATCCCATTTTGTAGAAGAAGAAAAAAAAACACCAACTTTGTGTTCTCTATTACAAACCTGGAATTCTGTAGTTAAAACTCCATAACAAAGGCTAGAAGGTAACATAAAGCACTTGATAGAATTTTAAGATAATAATATGCTTGTAGTATGTTTTTCTGTGCCAGGCACTGGGTTCAGTGATCTATTTCATTGAATTCTTTCAAAATCTCCATGAGGCTCACACCATTATTGTCTCAATTTTATAGGTGAGAAAACTGAGGTTCAGAGAGCCTGAGCAATCTGGCCAGACTTTGTTTTTACGTGTTTGTTTGTTGTTTGTTTGTTTGTTTTAAATGGAGTCTTGCTCTGTCACCTAGGCTGGAGTGCAGTAGAGTGATCTCTGCTCACTGCAACCTCTGCCTCCTTGGTTCAAGCGATTCTCCTCCCTCACCTCCCAAGTAGCTGTGATTACAGGTGTGCACCACCATACCTGGCATATTTTTGTATTTTTAGTAGAGACAGGGTTTTGCCATGTTGACCAGGCTAGTCTTGAACTCCTGACCTCAAGTGATACACCTGCCTCGGCCTCCCAGAGTGCTGGGATTATAGGTGTGAGCCACTGTGCCTGTCCTCGTTTTACCTCTTAAGCTCTGCTGACTGGAGAACTCTGTAACTGTGTCTTCTTGTAACTTGCAGTTCCTGTGATTAGAGCTGTACAGGAGGAACTGTAATCACTGAATGTTGAAAATATCAGTAATAGGGATTCCAGATTTAATGGGGCTGATGACTTGGGATGGGGATAAAGAGATAAGAGCTAATCTTTGGAGGCAGACTCTTCAAATTCAAATCTCCAATCAACTATGCATCGGTTTTTTCTTGCTATTGTTACAAATTACCACAAATTTAATAGTTTGAAATAACACAGATTATTTTATAGTTCTGGAGTTTTTAAATTCAGATGTCAGCAAGAATGTGTTCCTTCTGGAGGCTCTAGGAGACAATCTGTGCCTTGCATGCTCTGGTTTCTAGAGGCTACTTGCACTCCCTGGCTTATGGCCCCTTCCTCACATAACTGCAACCTCTGCTTTCATCATCACACTCACTCTCCTGCCTCTCTCTTATAAGAACCCTCGTGATTACATTGGGTCCACCTGAATAATCCAGGATTCACCCTTTCAAGATCCTTTACTTAATCACAACTGCAAAGTCCTTTTTTCCATGTGAGGTAAAATATTCATTGGTTCTAGGAATTAGGACATGGATGTCTGTGGAGGGCCATTATTCTGTTTACCACACTATATGACCAGGGTAAATTAACCCCTTTAAAACTCATTTTCCTGCGCTGAGCAAAATGAGAAAATAATAGTATCTAATTTGTTGAGCCATTGTGAGGATAAAATGAGATTATGTTGCCTGGAAGACTAAGTTAATATAGGTGTTATTATTGTCCCTATTGTTTAAATCATGAGCCAGAAGCTATTGTCATGAACTAAGATGACAGACTGTCCTTGGAATCCATAGGGTGATGAGTGTGGTATCTGTGGTCTTCACCCAGGACTGAAGTGAATGACAGGTGTCCTCATCTTGCAAATAGGCAAAGCAGTGTTGAGTGAGGTCCCACCACTTGCATTTGGCAAATTACAACTTGGGAAAACAAAAGTCTCTACAATTCTGTGAAGACCATTTTCTTCTGTGCCTAAATTATTCTAAATATTTTATCAAAAGTTGAGTGAAGCACCCAGGCTGAGAGGCTCCCTTGTGGAGGCTTCCCCAAAGTTTGGGGACAATTGAATGCAGGTCAAATCAGAGGACACCATGAGCCCTGAAAGCCCCCAAGTAAAGTCCCAAATTGCAATTTTGCCTTCAAGGAATATCATTGAGTCTGACTTCTGTGGCTGAAACAGAAACAGGATTCTGGGCACGTGTGCTCCGTTGAGTTAAACAGCCTGCAAAAGAACAGAACCCTCTGGCTAATTTGTTTAGGTACAGAAACAGAGTCATAACTAAGAGGATTTTCCTGCCCCCAAATCCCCTCCCATCATAGCTGTCATCCCTATGCAGTTCCTTTACCTGTAAGTGGTGTGAGTAGTGTGATTCATGCAGGAGAAATTTCAATTCCAAATTCTCATCTGTTTCTCTGCCTCCCAACCATGGGCTCTTTTGAGTTAAGGGTTTCTAGTCTCTGGGAGAGCTTTGCTAAAATAAAAATACTCTTGACAGAGCATTTGGCTCTATGGGGAATCTTTAGGGATTTTTTTTTTTTTTCAATATTGTTATTTTACAGATGAGGAAATTGAGGAGATGTGAGGAGTTAGGACCAACTACAAAGTTACAGGAGAGGGTTTCATTTCTGGCTGTCTATTCACTTCTATTCACTGCCTGTTTACTTCTGACAACAACTGCAAGTTCAGGAGGTTTCCATCGCCCTCTGGTTTGAATACTTTGCCAGAAGAACTCACAGAACTCACTGAAACCATAGCCTGAATGCCCGTGGTCATGGTTTATTACAGGGAAAGGATATGGTTAAGATTAGTCAAAGGAAGAGGCATATAGGACAAAACCCAGGAAGGTACCGAAGGCAGAGTTTCTGTTGTCCTTTCCCTACAGTACCGGGATAATAGTACACTCCCAGCATCAGTACGTAACAGCCAGGAAGCTCACTTGAGCTTTCATGTTCACAGTTTTTATTGGGGCTCTATGACATGAGCATGATTGATTGAGTGACTGATTACCCACATTGCGAATCCATCTGAGTCTTCAGTCCCCAGACCCTCTGGGCATGACCCAAGGTTCCCACCCTAAATCACATGATTATCTTTCTGGCATGGTCAATACCCACCCTAAACAAAAACATTCCTATAAAGATTATCTCCTAGAAGCCAGGGGCAAAGTCCAGGCCTCTTTTGGAGAAAGGTTAAATTCCATACTACATAGTCCTGAAAAGTTAAATCACTCAACCAAGGTCACGTGGCTCAGCCAAAGTATTTGCAATTATTAAAACTCAGGAATTCTGCATATTCTTAAATGACCAATACAGACTATGGGACAATATAGCATAGTGACTAAGAGTTGGTAACCAGACTATGGGGTCAGGTTACAGCTCTGCTATTTACTACCGGTGACCTTAGGCAAGTTCTCACCGAATTTGTGCCTCAATTCATAAAATGGGGATAATAATAAATCCTAACTCATAGAATCAACCCATGTAAAATACTTTTTTTAATGTGAAAATTTTCAAAATAGTGATGGGGTCTAGCTATGTTGCCCTGGCTGGGCTTGAATTCCTCACCTCAAGTGATCCTCCCACCTCAGCCTCCCAAACTGTTAGGATTATAGTCATGAGCCATGGCACCTGGACAATGTAAAGTACTTAAAACACTATCTAGCACATAGTAAGTACTCAATGATTTTAGTTTTTAATATTATTAAGCAGAAATAAAGTTAATAAATCAGAAAATACAAGTTATCCATAATCCTCTCCCTTTTCCTATTTAATTGATGGACAATTGCCTGTTTTCAAACCTTTTCTATTTATAAACAATGGTGAATTATATTACACATGATCTTCAATTTCATTTTTACCTAAGTGTTTCATCAACTATTTATTACTTTTAAATGAGTAAGAATGTTTGAGATCGTTTAAACGTTTAAATAAATGCATGAAATCTAAGCAACAGGCCTTGTATGGTGGCTCATGCCTGTAATCCCAGCACTTTGGGAGGCTGAGGCAAGGAGATCACTTGAGGTCAGGAGTTTGAGACCAGCCTGGCCAACATAGTGAAACCCTGTCTCTACTAAAAATACAAAAATTAGCCAGTCATGGTGATGGGCACCTGTAATCCCAGCTACTCGGGAGGCTGAGGCAAGAGAATCACTTGAACCCAGGAGGCGGAGGTTTCAGTGAGCAGAGATTATGCCACTGCACTCCAGCCTGGGCAACAGAGCAAAAACTCTGTCTAAAAAAAGAAAAAAAAAAAAAAAATCGAAGCAGCAAAATAACCACTTCTTTTTTGTTGTTTATACCAGCATTAAATATGGGAGTAGTTGAATGCCACTTGTGTTAGGGAGGCTGAAAAAGTCCTTTTGATTTGTTTAAAGTCACAACAAAAAATGTTGTTTGTCCCCACACAGTCCTGCTCCAACTCTCAGACTCTTTCATCACATGGGAGAGTGGTATTGTCAGGAAACACTGCTTTCCTAATGTCAAAGAAGAAAAATAGCCTTGTGGAAATTTCTGCTCACCTCAGTGGCAGATTTCCAGTTTTCCAATTCTGAAGCAGCAAAATATTGTTTTTAGCTATTATGTCTAGAACCCAAAAGAGTTATGTAAAAAAAAAAAAAAAGTCAATTATATTCATTTCAATTAAGGGAAAATTGAATCAAGTTCCCATTATGTGCCAGGCTGGTCAATGTAAGGGATATAAGGTTAAAGAAGACCTCATTTTGGGTCCCATGGGTCCCCTAGCCTAGCAGGACACACAGATGCAGAGAACATGATAAAGGGAATGCTAAATAGATGTTTGGCCCAGAGGATATGGGGCTACATCAGAAGAAGCATTTACTTCTGACTGGGCCAAGTAAAAGTGGGAACACTTAAGCTATGCCTTCAGTGGTTTCTGGGAGCACAATGAGGGCACCTACTCTGTGTAAGATCAGACCATGTGGATGGCAAAGACTGGCTATAGCCAGAAAGAATTGGTGAACGAAGGCTAACAAGACATATGTTCACCATTCATGGAAGTTGGCTTGGTCATCCAGACTTTCCCATCTCATTTAAACAGGATAATTTAGCATATGCCTTTTTGGGGGAAGCAGGTAGAATTGTCCTGAATCATTACACTCTAACAAAAATGACTTTCTTCTCCATTTTGGGTTGAGACTTAATTGATTAAACTAATGGTAGCTGGAATTTGTAGAAGTCCTACTTATAACACTTTTCAAGAGATGTTTAGAGTCATCAGTACGCCCAGCAAAGCCTTTTGAGAGCCATTAAATCCAATGAGGACAGGGAGACCCAGGGTCATAGCATGAGCTGATAATGCCACACTGGGAGCAACATGAAGGTCTTGCCTAATTTCTCTCTTAGCACTTTTCATATTCTCTGTACTTTATCTCATAACCACTCCACTTTCTGGGCATTGTTTTTTTTTTTTCTTTTTAATGGGCAAGAGTCTTCAAATTGCAAGGCATGTTGACACCATTTACATTTTAAGAGGCTTAAATTTTTAATTTTCTTTTTCATTTCATTGGAACATTTTAGAAAGTTGTACTGCTTTTCATTTCGCCTCATTCTGAACATATCCTACTGCTTTGATCCTAACCCCTTCAGAACCTGGGCAGGGCTGGACTCTCAGGAAATCAGTAAAGAAGTTGAGAAGTCCGGCAGGCTGAGGATGCTTCATCAGGCAGGAGTGGGTCAAAGTCCTCTACCTTGTGAGATTCCATTATGTGAAGGAGACAGAAGGTGATGGCTTTGGATTGTTGGATTCCAACAGCCCAAGTTCTCACAGCTTACCTAACTTGCCCTTTGCTGCTTAAGCTATTTCTAAGGCTATCTCCCCAAGCATTGTCAATGGCAGTGTTCTCCCCCATCCTCAGACTGCTGGATTGCATTAGGCTATATGTCATTGCATTCCATGACTGACACCAATAGTATCTATCTGTTGAATTTCCATCCAAGTGCCATCCTCATTAGATTTCAGGAGGAACAGTTAGTGGCTCCATTAAAATTTCCTGACTTATTTTGGTTTCACCCTTAAGCAACTGCCTGATTGGCTTGTTTCCCTTGAGACTAAACATTTTCCTATGGTGGGAGCAGAGAAAATTAATAGCTTCTGGAATATAGAACAATTGGGTTGGGATTTTGGAAACAATTCTCCCTTTCCTAAGGTTCTTATTGGAAGGGAGTCTTTGTTACCGCTTTAAGTGGGCCAAAGTCCTGTATCCTTAACACTGCCTGTATTTATCTCTGCTTACTCCCAAGCCTATCAGTTAAAGACATGAAAAGCAAATCAGCAACAAAGTCAACTGTTAAAAGAATGAGATTTAGGGTGCTAGGTTAGCACTCACAAGTACAGGCAAAAATAGCCTATTGTTCTGGGAAAGCAGAGAAAACACACGAATTAACAGGATGCCACTGTTTCTTCGTAGCAAATTCTTGGTTCTTGTCATCAAATCATCTCACTTTTGAGTTGAAAAGCATAAGGAGTGTTTCTACTTGTGGCTTTGTAGGAAGAAGAAATTTCTACTTGTGAATTGTGATGACATCCCTTCATTTAGGTTTTTGTGAGGGGTGTACCATACAGTTAAAGAAAGTGTAGAATTTCTGTTTTAAATAAAAATATCTGCTTTTCAATTTTCCTGCATCTGTTGACAACTGGTTAAATACAGTCTTCCTGTCCCAGGAAAATCATTATCCTGGTGGCTAATGCTATGAACAGTACATCTCTGCCTCTTCCTTCTTCCCTCTCAAGTCGACCATGCACATTCATTTATTTAATTGTTCAACATGTATTTATTGACCGCCTTCATGGCATATTGTACTCTGATAGGTGCTGGGTGTATGGTGATAAGCATAATAGATGTTTTCTACCTGCCTAGAACTTACAGGTCTTGAAGGAGAGACAGATATTTTAAAATATTTACATAGACATACATACATGTATGTATATATTATATACACATGCATACATACATCTAAACATAACACATGCATACATATATGCATATAAACATATAATACACAAATTAAAAATTGTAATAAATGAAATGAAGAAAAAGAAATGAGGCTGGGCTAGCTGGCTCACGCCTATAATCACAGCACTTTGGGAGGCTGAGGCAGGCAGATCACCTGAGGTCAGGATTTCGAGACCAGCCTGGCCAACACAGTGAAACCCTTTCTCTATTAAAAACACAAAAATTGGCCAGGTGTGGTGGTGGGTGCCCATAATCCCAACTACTCAGGAGGAGAATTGCTTGAACCTGGGAGGTGGAGGTTGCAGTGAATTGAGATCACGCCATTGCATTCCAGCCTGGGTGAAAAGAGTGAGACTCCATCTCAAAAAAAAAAGAAAGAAAGAAAGAAATGGAATGAAAGACCGAATTAAATGAGGGTAGTCAGCAATGGTCTTCCTAAATAAATCACTTTTGAGATGGGTTGGGGCTAGAAGGCAGAAGAAAAGAGTTGCAAGGAGAGGGAACAAGCTGTATGAAGGCCCTCAAGGGAGTGGCCTGTTTGAGAAACAGAAAGGAGAGTGACTTACAGGAGTAAGCAGGAGCCACGTGGCCATCAAGAGTTTGGGAGTCAAAGCAGTGAGTGCAATGAGATGCATTTAGATTTAAAAGGGTCATTCTAGCTGTTGAATGGGGAATTGATTTGAGGGAACTAAGATAGGAGAGGTGTTTGCCATGAAAATAGAGCAATGGGCCAGGCATGGTGGTCAAGTCTATAATCCTAACACTTTGGGTTGCTTGAGTCCAGGGGTTCAAGACCAGTCTGGGCAACCTAGGAAGATCCTGTCTCTATTAAAAAAAAAATAGAAAAATTAGTTGGGCATGGTGGTACTCACTTTTGGTCCCAGCTACTTGGGAGACTGAGGTGGGAGGATCACCTGAGCCCGAGAGGTTGAGGCTGTAATGAACTGTGATAATGCCACAGCACTCCAGCCTAGGCCACAGAGTGAGATCCTGTCTAAAAAAGAAAAAAAAAAAAAAAAAAAAAAGAGAGTGACAGATTCAAGTTCTCTCTTGGTGGAACAATTGAGAACTTGTTGATAAGTTGGACATGAAAATCATGGAGAGGGATGTATAAAATGTGACTCTTTCCCCTTTGACTTATGCCCTGACTGTTCAGTTAATTTCTCTTTAGGTGACCTTTCTCCCATGACTGCGCTGCTTGTCTCACTCCCAGGAAGAAATAAGCTGAACTGGTTTTTCCATTCTTCTCCAGGGCCTTGACTGGGAGAGGCCAGTCAGCCCCACAGGCAGCTTCTCTGGTTGAATAAATACCTGCAGGGGTTTATGACCTCCAGATCTTATACAAACAAATAATTTGGAAATGACTGAAACCACTCTACAATAATGATTATGTACAGGCTTTATATCATATATGATAAAGTATTGAAGATATAAGATGAGTTCTATTATAAAAGTCAATTCTTTTTCAGTAAGGAATTGGCTTTACCACTTAATTTGTGTCAACAAAGAAATGGTTTTGGCCTGGAGTTTGTTCCTCCTCCAGGTCTGAGGATAGTTTTGTTTGGCTCGTTGGTTGCTCCATATTGGCTTGCTTCAGGACATCTGAATAAGAATATTTGTTTCTTGGTTTTAGGCCTCTTAGGAGGGACTCCTTTCTGTTTGCTTCTAACAGATATGTTCAGTGCACTTTGAATAATGGGTCTTTGTCAATTGACTTCCACAGGTGGCTTTGTTTCTTTTCAAAATGTTTTAAAAACTTTTTGTCCGTATTATCAGTAAATAGTCATAATTAATAATAAACATAACAGCTACTACGTATTGAATGCTAAGAAACACTGCTTACTGTTTTTTCGATGTAATCTCATAAGATGGGTGTCAGTGTTTCTCATCAAAGTCATGTGGTCATTAAGTAGTGGAGCTGGAATCTGAACCCAGGCAGGGCTGGTTTCAAAGCCAGAGCCCTTGGCTTTCTTGGGTGTTTGAAGAAGGTTCCTAGTAACCTGAGTCGTCCAGGCTGAGGTTCTTTGTGGCAGCCACACTCTCTGGTATGACCTGTGGTCGTCCTCTGCTTTGGCAAGGGGAGGACGTTTTTAACCACCTGAGCAGGAAACAGTGACTTCCTCCTTGGCATCCCATCTGAATTTAATCCCTTCTGGGGATTAAATCCTGTGGATTTTTACATGTCCTCTTTGATTTTCTTTTTCTTTTCAATTTTCCTCAGTTACATTAAAAAGAAAATCCTTTTCTCTAATTTTATCATGTCTTTTCTAAGCCAAAAAAGGATGATCGAGTTATCATGGCTGATAAACATTAAGAGTCAGTGATACTGTTTTATATATGTTTAAAAAATGTCTGTTTCAGACTTGGTTCTGCCATGCAATGATTGTTTCTAATTTCTAATTATGGAAGTTATCTTAGATAAATCGTTAACTACCTTTTCATGTCAAAGTACAGTGGCTGGCCAGGCGTGGTAGCTCACACCTGTAATCCCAGCACTTCAGGAGGCTGAGGTGGGCGGATCACTTGAGGTCAGGAGTTCGAGATCAGCCTGACCAACATGGTGAAACCCCATCTCTACTAAAAATACAAAAATTAGCCAGACGTGGTGGTAGGTGCCTGTAATCCCAGCTACTTGGGAGGCTGAGGCCCAAAAATTGCTTGAACCTGGGAGGTGGAGGTTGTAGTGAGCTGAGATTGTGCCACTGCACTCCAGCCTGGGTGACACAATAAGACTATCTAAAACAAACAAAAAAAAAACCACAGTGGCTGAGTGGCTGGTACAAAGTAGAAATATAATCTGTGTTAGTCAGCATCAAATCCTAAATAAGGGAGGAGTTAAGCATTTATTTACTTGACAAACAGGTACTGAGAGCCCTCTATGTACCAGGCACCCTGCCAAGGTTGGGTGTGCATACATGAGGTTAAGATTTAGAACATTCAGAGTCAGTGACTTGGATTCTAATCTTGTTCTGCTCCATGTGAATTGTGAAGCTTGGTAAACGGCTTTATCTCTAAGCAACAGATTTCTCATCCAACAATTGGAGCTAATCAGAGGACCAATTTCATAGGCCCTATGTTAGGTGGCTTGAATGAGAATTCATGGGAAGCACTTGCATAGTGTCTAGCTCATTGTAAGGGCTCAGTCAGTGTTACCTGTTGTTATTATGAAAGAAAGATCAAGAGAAGAGGAACTGTTCCCCCAATGTAATTAATTTCAATAAGCATTCAGTAAGCACGCACATGTGCATGTACACACACATACTTATATACCTACAAGGGGAATACAGATATTTAATGTTGGGGAGAAGGGTGAATATTCCATCTGAAATTGTTATTATTATTCTTTTAGACAAAGTCACTCTAGTCACCCAGGCTGGAGTGCAATGCCGCGATCTCAGCTCACTGCAACCTCTTCCTCCCGGGTTCAAGCGATTCTCCTGCCTCAGCCTCCCGAGCAGCTAGGATTATAGGCACCTGCCAGCATACCTGGCTAATTTTTGTATTTTTAGTAGAGACAGGGTTTCACCATGTTGGCCAGGTTGGTCTCGAACGCCTGACCGCCCGCCTCGGCCTCCCAACGTGCTGAGATTACAGGCATGAGCCACCATGCCTAGCCTTAAAATTAATTTTATAAAACAAAACAATGCATTTTTTATATAACACAAACTGCGGAAAGTCAAACTTAACAAATCTCTTGGGCAAAGAATGAGCAAACTAGAACCAAAGACTTTCAACGTCCCTTGATATTTCCATAGTATATGAGTCTATGGAAAAAAAAGGGCAGACTTTGATTTTGGTGTAAATTTAGACAATGTTGCTATTAACTGGATTTTCAGAGTGAAGGCAGACATGACAAAGTGAACTGTGGGCAGAGAAGCAGTTGGACAGAACCAATCTTTGGAGCTGGCCACTAGAGTGACATTGCTGCATGGTGGCAGCCCAGCGGCTGCTGTTGGGCTGAGATTTGGTGTGCTGTCCAGGACAGAGCAACTCAAAGACACAAAGAACGTTGACCAGAGTCCTGGCGGGCACTCAGCACGTGGTGGGTGGATAGGCCTGACCCTTGGGGTCAGGATGTTCTAACAGACAGGCAGAGCATGACAGAGGAGGATGGGGGAGGCAATACTCAAAGTCCAGCAGGATTGGCTGTGGATCTCAGGGAAGTGCATCAGCAGGGAGCAGGGCCCTGATCTCCGGGGTTGAGCTGAAACTTGGAGACTGGCAAGAGCAAGGCAAGTCTTGTTTACAGACCTTGAACTCCAGTTCCTCTGCAGCCCATGCTTATGTGGCAGGATTCAGGATTCAGAACTTATGGTGGCCGGGTGTAGTGGCTCACACCTGTAACCCCACTACTCTGGTGGGCGAAGGCAGGAGGATTGCTTGACCCCAGGAGTTTGAGATCAGCCTGGGCAACATAGTGAGACCCCATTTCTATGTTAAAAAAAAAAAAAAAAGAACTTAAAAATGAACCAGGCTTGGTGACTCTTGCCTGTAGTCCCAACTACTTGGGAGGCTGAGGTGGTAGGATAACTTGAACCCAGGAGGCTGCAGGGAGCTATGATGGTGCCACTGCACTCCAGGTGTGGTGACAGAGCAAGATCCTGTCTCAAAAAAGAACTTATGGTAACCTAGAAGGACCCAAACGCCGCTATTTAAGAGCCTCCTTGTCTGAAGGTGGGGCTGGGCTTGCCGGTAAGGGACAGATGTCACTTTCTGTGAGGAATAGAGAGGTGCAGAGACTGAGAAACCCAGAATTTCTTCCAGAATGTGCATAAACAATTCCCACTCCCTTCTCATATTCCTGTTTTCTAATTATGTTTAATTACTAGTACATCATATAACTTTACTTAGTAAAAAATAAATCAATACATACTATTAAATGGCATTCTCCGTCTAAGCAGCTATATGATTTGAAGTATCCACCACAGCCTTAAGCTCCAATCAATTTAATTATTTCTGACACATGGAAGTCATAAAACTAACTTAACTTTAAAAAAATGTGTATATATATTTCTATAATTTGATAAATGGAAGACAATTCATTTATACTTCATGTTTTCCAACTTTTGGTTTGAAAACCTGTCCCTATATTGAGGAATATTTAAAAAGATCTTTGTTAGGTTGGGAAAGTGATCACATTGGTAACATTTTTTTCTAATGAAAACTGCATCCCAAATTTGCAACAGTCCCACTGGAAGTTTCTTTCAGGAGAGATCTGTTGGGAATGAACCATAGTGCTGTGCCCAGAGCTCTCGGTAGAAATGGTGCTCAATAAATATTAAAAGTGTCTGACAGCAGGGAGAGGCTCTTACAGCAATGCCTCTCCAAAATGGAAGCCATTGAGTCTGATGCATTTATCCTTGAAATCACAACAGGACCAACCCCCTATCAGGTGGAGGTGTTCACTGCCGAAATATGACCAAGTCGATTAATCTTTCTTGTTTCTCCCTCAACTCCTCAACGCTCTCTCCCTGCATTCCCTGTAGAATGAGTCACAACATCCACGTTGGTGTCCAAGTCAGGCATCTTGGAGTTATCCTGCTGCAAGGAAAAATGTGGGCTTCAGCGGAAAACTATGCATTGTCTAAAGACAGCTGTCTTGAGTTATATGATTCTATGGGAGCTATTGTACAACTCTGTAAACCATACACAAACAAAACCATTCTTAGCTACAGCTGTGCAAATTCTGTCCTATCCTGTAGAAATTCAATTGAGTTCTCCCCCCACTGTGGAAGAAACTAGTTTTACCTCCATCTGCACATTCATTTCAATATTCCTGATCTATAAATGTGTGTGTTTTTCAATTTCTCCCTTGATCCAGTTATAACATCTGCCTGGCACCTTCTTCATGAGTAAAATAAAGTCTTTAACATGTGTTCATTTTATATCCTAGTGAGTCATAATTTTACCTTTCTTGAAAAATTATCTTTTAGCACTGCCATTTTCTCACTCATAGCTTCTCATCCTTCATTTGTTCACTTAGTTCTCTTTCTTCTAATGTCTCTCTAATTTTTCTCTTTCTCTGTAACTCCACGGCTGCAATCCCAGCTAAGTTCACTGTGATTTTTTCTAAACATAGATCATGGCAACAGATTTCTAATTGGTGCCCTGTGTTCAACCTTGGGCCCCCCAACCCTCCCCACATTTTATTCTATACCCTTTAACTCTCTACAAATGTAAATCCTCTCCTATCTGTTTCCTTCTTAAAGCTCCTCAAAGGTTTTGCATCATCTGTAGACCACTGGTCTTGTTAAGAAGCTGGGCCTTTGAGATACATTGTGAGCTGTGTCCTGCTAGCCTCATAACTATTTTCCCCACTCCTTCACCTTCAGTCTGAAGGCCAACCACAATTAACTTCTTCCAATAGCCTTTAATACCCCACTCACTTCTGGGACTTCCCTCCTGCTGTTTCTTCTGCCTGCCTGTCTTCCCCCCTTCACCTTCACTGGGCTAGCTCATCTCATCTCAGCCCACATGTAACTTTCCTTGGGAGGCCATCTCTATTGTGTGCCCTGTTCTTTCTCTGCAATAGAGAGTATGACACTATAGGGCTGCATCCTTTTATTCCACAGAATACTGTAATCTCCATACAGACAAGGATTGTCTTCTTGACTCTTATAACTCCCACTGCCTAGTTTAGAATTCCAATGAGTATTTATTGGATGCATGTGACTTAGGGCCTGGGCACTCAGTATGGCCCAGCATAACAGTGGTTACAATTTTGCAATAGTTATCAAACAATACAGATGGACACTATCCAGAGACTATCCTCTCCTAATCTTTCCTTGTAAGCGAAGAGGTTAATCTATGTTCTTGGAGTACACAGGCAGGCAGGCAGGATATTGGCAGAGCTGGTCTTGCATCTTGGTTCTGAAGATATAACTAAGGTGGGCTGAGTCCTAGAGTTTTGTGACTCAAGTGTGGTCTGTGGGACCAGCAGCATTGGCGTCCCCTGGGAGCTTGTTAGAAGTGCAGAATCTTCCTTCTGAACAACAGTTATGTGGAAAAGAGAAAAAATGTAAAGAAAATAAAGAAATGTAGAACCTCAAGTCCCGCCCCAGACTTCCTGAGCTAGAATCGGGATTTTAATAAAACAAGATGCCTAGGTGACTTGACTGCACTTGCAGTTTGAGGAGCACTATCTAAGAGGTCCTACTTACTAGTTGTGTGATCTTGGGGAGGTTACTTAACCACACAAGTACTTCCACAATTGTAGAATGAGGCTCCTACTTTATACATACCTTATAGGGCTATAATGAAGATTGAAAGTTGATATACACAAACACTTTATAATAATAGCATATAGTAAGACATTGATTAAATATTATCTTTTGATAATATGACACCAGGCTGAAGAATAAGACATGTAATTGCGATGTCAGACATCCATCTGTAGGGCAGGCCTGTAGACAGGCCTGCCTTCTTGTGAGCCAAAACTTGAAGATCTAGTTGGGAGATATATTTCCAAGAGTTTGTTTTGTTAACATGTGACTCTCTCACTTAGAAAAGATGTATCTATTTGTGGTCATTTTCAGGAAGCCTTTCTAAGGGTAGAAGGAGCAGTTCAGAGACAAGGCCAGGCCAATCCAGACTTTCTGTGAATTGCTCTACATGCAAATATACAATCTTGTGAGTTTCTTCCTGAGCGATCTCAGTAAATTCCTTATGGTTTCCCATGACTCATTTCCTCTCTCTTCCCTCTGTTTCCTCTCTCTTGCTTTCCTTTTCCCTCTGTTGCTCCCCCCTGCCCCCGCTCTTTTTTTTTAAATCAGATAGGCCTTAGTTTTGAACTTTTTCTGATGAACGAGGGTTGAGAGCCTTCAGACTGCTCAGGTTAACGGGAATGCTCTTTCTCTCCATGAGCTGAGTGATGTGACTGGTGGCTGCTGCTGTAGCATCTGGAGAGGAGAAGCCAGAAACAGACTTGCGGTGGGAGTTTTCACCCTTTTACACTTTTGCTGTCTCTAAACTCTTAGCTCTGAGGGTACAACTCAAGCCGAACTTGAATCATGATAAAGTCACATTACCCTCTGCACTAGCAGTGGAGAAGTGTGAAGCCCTGTCCTCTCCTCCAGCATTTATTGAGCCTCCCTGTGGTGTCAGCCACTGAGCTGGATGTGGGAAGTGTAGAGACAACTGGCCCAGATCATGACCTTTAAGAGCTTGCGCCGTTTTCTGTGAGGTTATGTGATGATCTGAGAAGCCTGAAACAGGTTGTTTTTAGAAAAGTTCTGTACTACAAAATAAGATGAGAAAATGGATAATCCCATTGCTTAGTATGTTGACATGTATAATTCCATTTTACTACTCATGTATGATCACTCTATCACCTATTTATCTATTTGTCTATCTTCATAAAGTTTTTGTATAAATGGAATGAGTTCATATGTATATATCATTCTGCAATTTGGTTTTTTCATTTAACAATGTATCACAGCATTTTTAAGACCCAGATTTCTAGTGGTATTTCATTCTTCTTAATAGGTACATGTGACTTACTAAATAGATGTACCATAATTTCCCTTTGTATCCATATTGGTGTGTACATGTGTAAACATTATTGTAGACTAAGTTTATAGATGTGAACTTGTTAGCTTACCAGGTGTGCATATGATACATTTTAAAGGGCACTGAAAAAACTGCCTTCCAAAATGAAAATTCCATATCAATTTATATGCCTGCTAACAGTATATAAAAGTTCTAGTTTTCCCTGCACACTTAAATTTTTTTAAAGAGAAAATGTTACATTTTAGATTTTATGACTTTAGTAGATGGAATATCTTTTCACATATTTTTGGACCATTTGTATTTCTTATGTGAATTCCCTGTCTCTATTCCCCTTCTTTCTTTCCCTGTCATTTTTTGGTCTTTTTCTTTGATTTATAGGTCTTTGAATAGTGTGGACAATAACTTAATATCTTCTACCTGGTACGGTATTTTCTCACTGTCTCATCTTTTAATTTGCTTGTGTTTGTTTGCTTCTTTTGTTATTGCCAGACAGATGCCTCCCTTATTACTACTATTATCATCATCATCATTATCATTATTACATAGTCACATCTGCGCATTTTTGCTTTGTGGCTCATGAGTTTCAGGTCTTGCTTGTAAAGGCTGCACTCCACCCCAAGGTTGAAAACCTAACTAAACCTTAAGTTCTTACACATAAGGGTGATTTGGTTTGGTTCAGCAATAATACTTTGTTAGAAAAATATAGCCACCTAGTGCCTTGAATTAATAGGCAATTATACTTGTTAAATTGTTGGATGACATCTTTTAAAGGGCAGTTTGTTTACCAAACCATTTACACTAGATTGAGCTCTTCATTCTGGCAATAGCTCTGTGAATATTCTATCACAGCAGTTGATCTTTTTCAAAAGAGAGAGCTTAGAAAAATTATCTTAATATCTTGGTGTGCAAGGGTATATTGATGGAGTGCTCTTGTTCCTTTTCTTTTGTTTTCTTTTCTTTTTTTTTGTATGAAGTTGGCATTGAGCTTCTTGCTTTTAGGGGAGGACTTGTCTTGTCCAGTGAGTGTTCCCAAACACTGCAGAAAAATCCAGGTGCTGCGTGTTTGGGGTCCCTGGAGAAGTATAAGTGGCCTCTCAAGGAAGTTACCATGAAAGGGCAGTGAGATGGCACAACTTAGGGAAGCAAAAATTAATGATGGATGAAACTGGTTCATTTTAGAAACCACATCCTGGGCAGAATTAGGCTCTTCAGTGGCTGCTCCTGCAGCCCTGGCCCTGCCCACACGTCTTCCTCCAGCTAGTCTCAGCCTTTCCTTATAATGTCATCTCATTGTGGCAACAAAAGGACCTTTTTAAAGGCAAAGACCTTTGGAATACTCTATGACCTTCCTCCTTGAATACTGAGAAGGGCTCAGCAAAACCAAATTAGAAGACAGAGTTTCAGAAGACCTAAAACAGCCTGCTGCATGATTTCCTGAGTTGGTTTTGGTACTTACTAGACCCCACACTTGTGGGCAGGAGGAAAACCAACTGGTTTGGTTGAAGGTGGCACCTGTAAACCTAGTCCAAAGATGCCTTGGGGAGCCAGCTGACACTTACTGGCTGATCTCAGCCACAGGCGGACCTAGAGGTTTTGGGATAAGGAGCTCAAGGTGATTAGGGAAGCACAGAGAATTCTCCTTGTCTCTAGGTTGATCCTACAACCCAGGACTGCTTCCCTGCTTCTGTTTGGAGGCATCATAAACCTCCTATGCCTAAAGATATCCCTGCTCTCTACCTCCATCTCACCTCTAGCTAAGTGGCTGTTCCCTTCTACATGAAATTCTACTCTCAAAGTAGCTCCAGGAAGGTAGGTGGGATGATGGAAAGGAGGGAGAAAGGAATAAAAAGTCAAAGTGAATTTGTAGCAGACAAGAAACTTTTGAATAGTCATAGGAAAAGGAAGGAGCCTCACTGAAAACCGGGCAGATGCTATGGACATGCAGTTCCCTGTGTATTTGCTTTGCAGGGCTGCTGTAACAAAGTGCCACAAAGTGGGTAGCGTAGAACAAAAGGACTTCATTGTCTCATAGTTCAGGAGGCCAGCTGTCCGAAATCAGCATCAGTGGGGCCATGCTCCCTCTGACACCTGTAGAGGAAGGACACTTCCTTGCCTGTTCCAGTTTCTGGTAGCCCCAGACGTTCCTGGGCTTGTGGCAGCATCACTCCAACATGGCATGACTCATTGTTCCTGGGTCTCCTCACATCGTCTTCCCTCTGTACATGCCTGTCTCTGTATGCAAATTGCCCCTTTTTTGTAAGGATATCAGTCTTATTGAATTAAGAACCCACCTTGATGAGTTCATTGTAACTTGGTGACCTCTGTAAAGACCCTATTTCAAAATAAGGTCACATTCTGAAGTACTGGGGATTAGGACTTCAACATACCTTGTTGGGGGAACACAATTCAACTCATGACACAGAGGACGAATTTCTAAAAGCTAATAAGCTTATGAACAGGGAGGACATATTGTAGGGAAGGACAGGTTTCTTTACTCACCCATTGCTAGGTTCATGGCTAAGATTCCTATAACAAAAGATAGATTCACAAGAGAAAACCATATACATTTATTTAATATAAGTTTTATGTGACATGGAGACCTAAAGAAACAGGGAAACCTATGTATTTTTATGCTAAGTTTCATGAATAAGTGGGTAGTTGTGGAGAAGTACGAGTGTGGACAAAGGGGGTATAATCTAATGTTACTAAATTGGGGGGAATTTCACAAGGCCTGTTTGATCAGATTCTTCTCTGTATCTTTAGAGTTAAGGATGTTCATTTCCTCGGGGAGAAATGGGAGGAGAACTCTGGAATGAAAGTTTTATGGCCTGCTTCATGGGAGAAGCATGAGTGGAAGCTAAGAGTGACCTTCCTGCTTCTGCTGTTTTCTCAAATGCCAAGGCGCCATATTTTGGGCTAGCATGTCCTAAACCCATCAAGATGATCAAAACCACTAGCAATCAGAGGAATGCAAATTAAAACAACACTTTCCTCTATAAGACTTGCAAAAACTAGAAAGCTGTTAATGCCAATTGTTGGTTAGAGTGTGAGGACAGAGAAACACTCGTGTTCTGCTGGTGGGTGGGAGTGTAGACTGGAGCCACCATTTTTTGGATAGCAACCTGGCAGAGCTTGATTAAATGAAAAATGTAATGTCCCAGCAATTCAGCATCTAGGAAGGTACCCAGAGAAATTCGCACACAGCATCATCATGACACTTGCCTGAGGATGTTTAGTGCAACCTTAATATTTTTTGTGGTAGGGAATTTGAAGCAACTTAGATGTCTACTGGGAGAGTTGAGAGTTAAATGTGATGCTACATGATCGCATTATGCAATGAATTAGGTACATACATAAGAACATAGATCTTAAGACTATAGTGATTAGGTTTGTTTGTTTGTTTGTTTTGTTTGTTTTAAGACAGAGCTTTGCTCTTGTTGCCCAGGTTGGAGTGCAACACTATCTTGGCTCACCGCAACCTCCACCTCCCAGGTTCAAGCGATTCTCCTGCCTCAGCCTTCTGAGCAGCTAGGATAACAGGCATGCGCTTCCACTCCCAGATTAGTGGTTAGGTTTTCTTAGCAAGCAAGAAGAAGAATGAGATGTATAACACAATAACTTTTAGATAAATTAAAAATATAGACATATATATATCTTGATCGAGGTGTCAGTTATACAAATTTATATATGTGATAAAGGGTCACAGAAGTATACATCAAGATATAAACACACACAAAAGAATGAGTGCATGCACAGAGCTGATAAAATCTGCCTAGATCCGTAGTCCAGGTAATTGTTTTATTCTAATGTCAGTTTCCTGATTTTGATATTAAAATTAGTTATATAGCATTGGAGGAAATCAGGGGACCTGGATTGTAGGGGACCTGGCTTGTAGAGGACCTCTATGTGTTGTATTTTTCTAGATGTCTTTTTTGTATGTGGTAAAATATACATAACATGAAACTTACCATTTTAAGCCTTTTTACCTATTTGGTGGTATTAATTATATTCACATTGTGCTACAACCATCACCATTATTCATTTCCGGAACATTTTCATCATCCCAAACTGAGACTCTGTACCCATTAGACAGTAATTCCCCGTTCTCCATCCGATAGCCCCCTGTAACCACTATTCTACTTTTTGTCTCTGTGAACTTAACTATTCTAGGTACTTTAGATAAGTTAAATCATGCAATATTTGTCCTTTTTAATTCAGCTTATTTCGTTTGGCATAATGTCTTCAGAGTTCACTCATGTTGTAGCATGGATTAGAATTTCATTCCTTTTTCGGGATGAATAATATCCCCATTTATTTTAAAATATAAAATATTAATATTTATATACCACACTTTTAAAAAACATATTCATCAGTTGATGAACGCTTGGGTGTTCCAACTTTTTGTCTATTGTGAAGAATGCTGGTATGAACATTGGTGTACAAGTATCTAGTTGAGTCCCTCTTTTCAGTTCTTTTGGGTATATACCTGGGAGTAGAGCTGCTTGATCATATGACAATTCTATGTTTAACTTTTTGAGGAACCATCAAACTGTTTTTCCACAGTGATAGTGGCTATACCTCCACTGGCAATGTATGATTTCCTGAGTTGGTTTTAGTACTTACTAGACCCCAGGCATGAGGGCAGGAGGGAAACGACTGGCTTGGTTGAAGGTGGCACCTGCAAATCTAGTCCAGAGATGCCTTGGGGAACCAGCTGATGCCTACCGGCTGATCTCAGCCACAGGCGGACCTAGAGGCTTGGGGATAAGGAACTCAAGGTGATTATATTCCCACCAGGAATGTATGAGGTTTCCAATTTCTCCATATCCTTGTCAACACTTCTTTTTTCTTTCTTTCTTTTTTTTTTTTTTAGATAATGGCAACTGTCGTGGATATGAAGTGGTATCTCATGTGGTTTTGATTTGCATTATCTAATGATGACTGATGCTGAGCTTTTTTTCATGTGCTTCTCTATACTATTTTTTGTTTTAACTTCTTGGGTGTCAATACTTTTCGGAAAATAAAAAGCTCAAACTTTAATTTATAGCATCAATATTTTATTTTATATTTTAAATATTTTATTTATAGCACATATATGCTACATATATGTGTGTGTGTATATATACACGTATATATCCATAGATATCATGCAATAATATTATTTTGCAAGAACACATAAAAATAAAAAGATACACATTAAACAGATTAGAATGGTTGCCTCTAGTGAAGTAAATAGTATTTGGAGAATTAAAAAAATAAACTGTAAACTAAAAATACAGTCCTAAGCCCCCCAACAACTGAACCTACCCCCTCTTGGCCAAGGGAACTCTGGAGAATCCTTAAAAACTGAGTTCCCTTGCCTGACTGACATGGAGAAACCTCGTCTCTACTAAGAAATTACAAAATGAGCCGGGCGTGGTGGTGGGTGCCTGTAATCCCAGCTACTTGGGAGGCTGAGGCAGGAGAATCGCTTGAACCCAGGGGGCGGAAGTTACGGTGAGCCGAGATCACGCCATTGCACTCCAGCCTGGGCAACAAGAGCGAAACTCCGTCTCAAAACAAACAAACAAACAAAAACTGAGTTCCTAGCCATGATGGAAAGGGACCTTGGGCACACCTCATTATCCTCCTTTTTGAGTTTAGGCACAACAACCAACCAGCATTAATGTTAGAATAGAGATCATAAGGCTGATAAAAACAGACTCTTTGTGGCTGTAAGATACCAAATCATAAACAAGACCTAGGTCCAGGTCAGGCATGAGTTATATTATGCCTGAAGGCCACCAGTGTTGCTAAACAGGTCATATTGTGGCTGACTCTGACATCCTTATTGTAACATAAACATCCCTTTCTGTTAACTCCAAGTGTTTAGACAAAGTTTTGTTCCTTTAACTAATTGCCGATTCAAGGATCTCTGGATTCACCTATGACTTGTAAGCCCCCTGCTTTGAGATATCCTGCCTTTTGGGGCAAAACCAATGTATACCTTCCATATATTGATGTATGTCTTTGCCTGAAACTCCTGCCTCCCTGAAATGTACAAAACCAACCTGTAATCTAACCACCTTGGGCACACTTTCTCAGGACTCCTTGAGACTGTGTTTCCCTAGGCTATGGTCACTCAGACTGGATCAGAACAAATCTTGTTAAAATATTTTACAGGGTTTGATTTTCCCGTTAACAAAACAAAGCAGCCAGACACGGTGGATCACACTTGTAATCTCAGCACTTTGGGAGGCTGAGGCAGGAGGATTGCTCGAGTCCAGGAGTTTGAGGCTTCAGTGAGCTATAATTGTACCACTACTTCAGCCTGGTTGACAGAGTGAGACCCCATCTCATTATATATACATATATATATAATTAACTAAAATATATATAATTAAAATATATAATTGTATATATAAATTATATATAATATATATAATTAAAAATATCTCAGAGTATGCTTAAGTTAAGCAAAATAATAATAAATTAAAAATAAATAAAACTAAGGAAGAGGAGGCATTGAGAAGACCAAGATGACAAAGGACCATGATCCAAGGAGTATGATTAACTTGAACGTTTGCACATGAAGTCCAAAAGGAAAAATAAAATGAGAAGGAAGGTGAGAAGGCAAGGAAAACACATTCTTCAAACCTACAGTCATGCCTGTTCCTGCCTCTCCTCATCCCACACAGCAGGTTGATATTTGGAAGACCAGTTTTTCTTCTTAGCCCTCAGGCCTCCTTCCCGCTGCCCCTCCCTGGCTCCATGAAAGAGACCCAAGCTTGGCCGATGTGGAGGTGGGGAAGGTTTGGTGGTGCAAAGACGAATTGGCAGGTTTAAGCATCCCCTTTCCTCCCCTTCCCACAACTTGCTAGATGTACAGCCTCAGGCCTCTGCTTCTTCTTGAGGAAAATGTGGGAATTCATCTTCTCCGAGGCCCCTCCTAGCTGCCTCACACTCTGACTTGAAACCGCTCAGGCCACCTAAACCCCAATCAGCTTTCTCTGGGCCCAGCAAGTGCCAGGCCCTGAGTGTGGCTGCCATAGTCAGTCATGTGAGCTGTTGGTAGGGACCACCCTTATTTTCATGTGGAAAGGGTGGACAGGTTGTTCTTTCAAAGGTGACCTCAATTGGCCTAAAACCTGGAGAGGAATCCAAGGAAGGTTAATTTTTTCTCAGGAAGCTGCCCTTTAGACAGTTTCAACCATCTTTTTGACATTTCAGCATTTCCAATGCCAACTGGAGACCAGTTGACACCAGAGGGGGGAATTTCTGAAGGGGTGTAAAAAAGTCAATTTTTAAAAATCCAAACAAAACTCAGAGAAGAGGGAGCCAAGGGTTGTAGGTTGCAGGGAAGAGAGTAAAAAGCCTGTTTTGTTTTAACTCCATTTAAGTACTTGGCTTCTTTCAAATAAATACCAGGAATAGCACTTGCCAGAATTCAACTTCAATAGCACATATGTGTGAGTTTCAGCCCAAAGTGTTGTACTGGAAAGGCTGGCAACTCTTCTACGAGCCAGCGAGCAATTTCCCTCACTGGGATGTGTAGAAGACTGACTGCCATTATTTACATTACAGCAGGGACACTTTCCCATTCTGTTGCACTTGGGAAATAAGGAGCTGGAAATCTTTTAATTAAACAACTTGTTTTGGTGACTACCTCAGTGGAACCAGCACTGAGGGGAGGGTGTGGTGGAAGGTGGGGCTTCGCAGGCGGCACCCTGGCCAGTGGGCTCAGCGGTGTGGCTGGCAGAGTTTACTTCTTGAACGTGCAAAATGACTTGGCTTCAAAGTCACCTCGGTGAAAGTCAATTTGCTCTGGTGGAATTGAATTCAGAGATTAGAGGCACAATTGTCTCATGGAAATTTACAGGTGATACATGCCCTACAGGAGGGCAACGCTTTTTCTTTTTTAGCATCCCCACTCAGTTTAGAATAACAAGCAACATTAGCTAAGGGGGAAAATAAATAAGTTCAGGAATGCAAACTACTTTTCCTAATTTACTTGCAAAGAACCTCTTTTCAGTATATAAATCAGGCCTTGTTGGTTGGGGTTTTTTTTCCATTTAAAAAAATTACAAAAACCAAATGTATCATTTGAAAAAAATACAACTATTAAGTATGTGTTGCTTTTAATTAATCAACTCAAGTCTTCAAAGCTTAGCAAACAAAATGTGCATATATATAGTATATTTCAGCAAGAGTATAACAAACATGCCATCTGTTTACAGTAACTTGATGCGAGTCCTACATATGCTGGCACACAAGGCGATGACCCGAGAGCTGCATTGGCTGGAATTTGCACCATTCGGACCCTGCAATTTTTAGGAAGTGTGAGAAGTCATGCAGGCTTGATGGCCTTTAGAGAGACTTTAAATAACCCTCCCCAAGCCAGCAGAGATGGCATTTGCAACCTGGCCTGAGGTGCAAAGAACTGCCTGCAGAGGGCCGCCTGCCAGCAAGCTCACACACACACACACACACCCTGCGCACACTTGGCACGGCCGGTGGCTCTGGGTCCATCTCAGTGAAAAGCCCTTAGTGCTCTGCTTGATTCTTTTATGAAAACAGCACTGGGTATCACCAGGGGAGGTCCCAAAGCTGCTTAAGTGGGATCAAACAAAGGTTCCAGGAGGATGTGCTCTTCAGAACACAGGTTTCCCAAAGAAAAGGGAGGAAATTCAGTGGCTGAATAGTTTGGGAGGTGCTGCAACTGGTCTGCTCCTCTAGGAAATGCATGATGTTCATACACTACCACAGTGGATGGCCTGCAGCAAGGAACTCTGCTTAATTTTGTTTATAAAATAAAAATGCTCTTGATGGGGGGATAGGGAGAGGGGACGGGAGAGTTTCCTGATCTGGAGAAACCACTCCCTAAAAAATGGCCAGAGGAGCACCCACACAGAAATCCCACCCTACTTCTTCCTGCTTTGGTGAGGAAAACAGGCATGGGGAATGTACATGGTGTGGCATCTGGGGAGACTGGAGCCCCTATCCAGTGGTTCCCTGGTAAAAGTCTTGAGGATGAAAATTGCCCACTTGAGACCAACAGGCAGCTGGGGGCCCTAACTCCCATGCTTGGTTCAGCCCTGACTGGGAGAGCTTTCTGCAAAGCTTCATTCAGAAGCTCGGTCTGGAGGTGAGGAGGGTCCTGTCTGAGGTCTCTGTTGATGACCAACTCTTCCCAGTTGACCAGGACTCTCCCAGGGTTGGCACTCAAAGTCCTGAATTCCAGGAATCCCCTCACACCTGGGCAAACCTGGACATTTGGTCACCTTAGCTCTCTTAGAAAAAAGACAAAGCATTCAATCCAATCTAGTTTTTAAAACAATAAAGAAGAGCTAGAGGTCTGTCCACAGGAGCTGCACAACATTGCCTTTAACCTGGGTAATTCACCCTTTGCTTATTTTTGTTGTTTTTTAATCTGTTTCCTGGTAGTAAATCTCAGAGAAGAAAATGTATTGTGGGTTTGCCTGGGGCTGGGTGGGGCGTGGTAGCTGGTGACAGCTGGCTCAGAAGCCAGGGAAATCTCTTATGGTGACAGAAGCTGGCTGCACCCTGGGGCCTGTGGAAAGAAAGAGCAGACCAGCTGATCTGGGCCCTAAGCGGCCCCCTTCCCTAGAAGCTACTTAGCCCAGCCCTCTTCCACAGGGCTTCAGCCTGCAAGGGCCTTTCCCTGCTCCCTTCACTTCAAACCTTCTTCCCCACAATGCATTGGAGTGGATTAATTCCATGCTTTGCACCGTTTCATGTTGGGGAGGGAGCACAACTCTGGAAAAAACATTAAAATGTGTTATTGGCTCTTTTCACACCACGCTTCTTTTCTTGAGGCTTCTCTTCTTCCATCTTTGCCTTCTATCATTTTTATTTTTCTTTCTTTTCTAGGACTCAATTTTAAGTCCCACTACCATCAAGTCCAAGTGCCACTACCGCCCCCTTGTGTTTTCTTGATGGAAGAACGCAGCCCCAGGGCTGCCCACACACCTGGAGAAAACTGTAGGGGTGGAAAGGGGTGATACCTTTTCTTTCCCATCATAAGGGTCACAGCTGACACTCCTATAGGAAAAGACAGGTTAACAAGAGGAAAGTGTAACAAATTTATTTGAATCAAAGATTTACATAGCACAAGAGCCTTCACAAATGAGGACCCAAAGACCCAGAAAAAAACATCTATTTGTATGCTTAGGTTCCACAAAGAATGGACAGCTGTGTCAAAATGTGAGTGGATAAGGGTTATGATGTAATGGTGATAGACTGAGGCAGGGAGACCCAGCGAGGTCTGTCCAGATTCTTTTTGGCCTCTCTATGCAGCATTTCTCCCCCCTGTATGGGGCAGGATACTTCTAGAAAGAGAAAGGGGAGAAGGGAAAGAGTGACCTTTTCAGGCTTTATGGCTTGCTTTGGGGGAGAGGGTTCCTAATTTTATGACCCACCTTGGAGAAGAGGAATTGTGGTTTCTATGATTTGCTTCGGGTGGAGAAAGAGGACAGCAGAAGGTCAGAGGACAGACTGCTTCTGACACCACATCTGAGGCTTTCCAATCTCCTTTAGTTCAAAGTACTCAGTGTGCCAACTCACCATACTTTAGGGTAATGTTTTCTTTGAGCCCCAACAGAACCAAAGACTGGATGTATGAACGGTTGTGAATAGCTGGAATGCCGATTGATTAAATAGGGTTGGCAGGCCAGGCGTGGTGGCTCGTGCCTGTAATCCCAGCACTTCAGAAGGCTGAGGAGGATAGGGTTGGCAGGCCTGGCATGGTGGCTACATGCCTGTAATCTACTTTAGACCCCTCAGCTCTGGCCCATCCTCCACTCAGCCTGCCATCCTGGTGGTCCTCTGCTCCCAAACACATCCACCAATTCCAGCCTCAGCCCTGAAATCCCTTTCACCCCACCACGGCAGGCCCGGGGAAAGCCCCATGGCTCTCAGCTCAGCACCCATGCGACGTGGGATGTGAAGGCAGCCCAGGATCATTCCACCCAGGGCCTCTCTCTGTAGTGAGAGTACATTTGGCATGGCTGCCTCAGGTGGGATACAGGCCTGTAATCCCAGCACTTCGGAAGAGTGAGGAGGATAGGGTTGCTTGAGCTCAGGAGTTCAAGACCAGCCCAGGTAACACAGTGAAACCCATCTCTACAAAACATAAAATATTAGCTGGGCGTGATGGACTGCTCCTACAGTCCCAGCTACTTGGGAGGCTGAGGCAGGAGAATCACTTGAGTCCAGGAGGTCGATGCTGTAGTGAACAATGATCATACTACTGCATCCTAGCCGGGCAACAGAGCAAGACTCTATCTCAAAAATAAATAAACAGGGTTGGCAAAGGAAACACATGCCAACTTAGGTGATATTCAGACCTGGTGGCCTGAATAGCATCTGGGAAGCCAGACGGTCTTGGGTAACTGAGGAATTCCCTGAGAGAGAACACCTTGATCTTGTCTATGTACAGTGAGCCAGAGAGGGTGTTTATCTTCAGCTTTGATAAGTACATAAGGGCATGGACTGTACCTGTCTCAATATTGAATTTTTAATCCTTAGCACAGCACCTAGTCCATATTTACTGAGAACTGTATGAGAGTCAGATTTATATTATAATTACATTATTAGTAATTACACATGAACAGAGAACACTATCATGTTTTTACTATGTGCAGGGCACTGTTCTAAATATTTTGTATGTATTATTTTGCCTATTTGTCCCAAGCACCCTATAAACTCTCTCTCCCATTTTACAGACAAGGAAAGTAAGGCTGAGAATATGTAACTCATCCAGGGGAACTGGCAGAGTCAGGATTATTTGAATCCAGGCTGTCTGGTTCCTGAGCTCTCTTCTGGAGTCTTCCATTAAATGTCCCTCATTTATATGCGTCTATATTTCGTCACAATGCAAGAGCATCTGCTGTTAGCAAAATAAAATGCACGTTTTTTTGTTTTTTTGTTTTTTTGTTTTTTTGAGATGGAGTTTTGCTCTTGTTGCCCAGGCTGGAATGCAGTGATGTGATCTCAGCTCACTGCAACGTCCATTTTCCATGTTCAAGTGCTTTTTGTGCCTCAGCCTCCCAAGTAGCTGGGATTATAGGCATCCACCACCAAGCCCAGCTAATTTTTTGTATTTTGAATAGAGATGGGGTTTTACCATGTTGGCCAGGCTGGTCTCGAACTCCTGACCTCAGGTGATCCACCCTCCTTGGCCTCCCAAATTGCTTGGATTACAGGAGTGAGCCACTGCACCTGGCCAAAATGCACTTTTAATCTAGAAAAATGATACATTATGGTTTACACTTGAGTACTTAAAACTAGCTAGAGTTTTTAAATATTCTTAACTGCTAAATACCACCATCAAATAATGCGTATGTATATAATTTAAACTAAATTTGGCCTGAGGTCGCCCTCATACTGTGAGTCCCTATATAATGAACTGTGACCTAACTTAGTACGTAAGCAAACTGAAAGCCTAACTTAGGAGTGTATTTTTGTAACATCTAGCCGAGTCTCAGCCAATCACAGGCTGCCAACTGATCAGACAGATCATGCCCAGATAAGGCAAACACAGAGCTGTAACCAATGAGCGGATTCTGTATCCCACTTCCGTTTTCTGTCTGTGGATGCCCCAGCTTAAGGACAGCAGCTGTAGGAACCTCTAAGGGTCTTGAAGACTGCCTGATTCTCCAATCATTCTTTGCGCAAATAAACTCTGTTAAATTTAATTTGTCAGAAGTGTTTTCTTTTAACGAGGTAAAGGACAATGTTTTGATAAGTATTAACACACATTTCTTTTATCTTTCTGAGAGCCACGCCTTTTACCTAGTTGGCCTCAGACCAATTTGCCATGGAAAAAGGGATGTGCAGGACTTTGGGATCTGGTGAGTTACAGTGTGAATGCAGAGAAAGACAAGAGAGCATTTAGATTCTGATGTGAGAAAGATAATTAGGATTCTTTTTCCAATTAATCTCCCACCCCCATCCCACCCCCTACACCTTAACATAGCAAGGCCAATCCTGAGTAACCCAGCTCACACAGTTCTCCTGCTGGGAAGAGTAGATGTGGTATCAGGTGAAAGCTTGAGATGTATCTCCAGGTGATAGAAGGGGAGAAACTCGACTCTTCCGGCCCAAGCGGATTGTGAACAGGCTTGGAGAAGGAGGTAGACCAGAATGGGTTGTGTGTGCCCAGATTTGGGCCTTATTTGTCTTTGGCTCAAGTAGAGGGGAAGGAAAAAGCCAAGGGCAGAGAAGGGCTCTTCTAAACCAAGATGCTCCTTAGGATGTTGAAAATCTCTCTGGATCAGTTCTCAGACCTGCACAGCTCAACCTGGGAGGCAGCCATGCCAAATGTACTCTCACTACAGAGAGAGGCCCTGGGTGGAATGATCCTGGGCTGCCTTCACATCCCACGTCGCATGGATGCTGAGCTGAGGGCCATGGGGCTTTCCCGGGCCTGCCGTGGTGGGGTGGAAGGGATTTCAGGGCTGAGGCTGGAATTGGTGGAGGTCTTTGGGGGCAGAGGACCACCAGGATGGCAGGCTGAGTGGAGGATGGGCCAGGGCTGAGGGGTCTAAAGTAGTGAGGACTGAGTTAATTTGGGGGGTATCGGGGTAAGCCAGAGTGTGTCACCCAAGCAGTGTCCAAACCAAGAAAGACCAGATAATAGTTTACACTAGTTATAGAATTCAGCTGTGAATGCCAGCAACGCCCCAAGCAGCCGCTCACTCCCCCAGACATCTAGGCAGTGTCCACAGGAGAGAAGCTGGAGTAGATTGAAGCTATGTGAGAGCCTGAGGGCTTTTAGCTAAGCTACATGAGAGCCTGAGGACTTTTAGTTAAGAGGTACTGACACTTCCTAAAACATTGTGTGCATCATCAGAGTGGATTTATTTTTATTTATTTATTTATTATTTATTTTTATAGAGATGGGGTCTCACTATGTTGCCCAGTCTGGTCTTGAACTCCTGGCCTTACGCAATCCTCCTGCCTCAGTCTCCCAACGTGCTGGGATTATAGGCATGAGCCACTGTGCCTGGCCAGATTTACTTTTAAATTGGTTTGGTCATTTAGTTAAAATGTTTTAAAGTGTAAGAATCATGGGAAGGAGATTTCTTATGATTACTCATGAACAAAATAAAAAATTCTGTATTCTCTGTGTATAGGTGAAAGCTTGCAACCCCACTGTGATAGATACATCCAGGCAAATACATTGAGGATCATGTCCATACTGATTATTCAGTTTTCACTCTGAGTTGTATTTTTATTCCCCCAGTTATTTGCTTTGCTAGCTTCCTAAAGGTGATAGCTGTCTATACTGCAGACAGAAGTTGCAGCAAGGGGCCGTCGGATTGTCACATGAACAGGCCAAATAATTACAATACCCATGTTTGTTAACTACTCATGGGCCTCAGCTGCTTCATGTATGTAGCAATCCAAATAGTTCAAATGTCTTATTTATTTATTTTGAGAAGCCTTTCAAAGTTGAATTATAATTCATACATCATGCAATTCACTCTTTCAATGTGAACAATTCAGTAGTGTTTAGTATATTCACAAAATTGTGCAATCATCACCACTACCTAATTTAAGAATATTTTTGTCTCCTCAGAAGAGGAGACCCTATAACTCAGGGGTTCCCAACCCATGGGCTGTGGACTGGTACCAGTTTATGGCCTGTTAGGAACTGGGCCACACAGCAGGAGTTGAGTGGCGACAAGCAAGTATTACCTCCTGAGCTCTGCCTCCCATCAGATCAGCAGCAGCATTAGATTCTCATGGGGGCTCAACCCTATTTGAACTATGCATGCGAGGAGTCTCGGTTGTACACTCCTTGTGATAATCTAACAAATGCCTGATGATCTGAGGTGGAAGAGTTTCATTCCCAAACCATCTCCTCCCCATCCCCCACCTCTGTCCCTTGGAGAAACTGTCTTCCATGAAATGGGTCCCTGGTGTCAAAAAGGTTGGGGAAAAAACTGGTCCCTGGTGACAAAAAGGTTGCTGTAGCCATCAGCAGTAACTCCTCATTCCCCCCATTTCCTAGTCCCTACCACCACTAATCTACTTTCTATCTAAAGGTTTGCCTATTCTGGACTTTTCATCTCAATGGAATTATGTTTGTTGGCGTCTGGCTTGTTTTGGCTAGCATAATGTCTTCCAGGTTCCTTCACATTATGGCTCATATCACAATTATATTCCTTTTTATGGCTAATGAATATTCCATTATATGGATATACCACATTTTGTTTTTCCATTCATCCATCAGCAGACAATTGAGTTGTTTTCACTTTTATTTGGCTATTATGAATAACGCTGCTATGAACACTGGTGTGCAAGATTTTGTGCGGACATGAAGCTTCAGTTTTCTGGGTATAAACCCAGCAGTGGAAATGCTGGGTCATATAGTTACTGTATGTTTAATGTTTTGAGGAACTACCAACTTATTTTTCAAAGTTGCTGTACGATTTGACATTCTCATTAATGGTATACAGGGGTTCGAATTTCTCCACGTCCTTGCCAGCATTTGTCATTGCCCATCTTTTTGATGACAAGCATCCTATCAGGTGTGAAGTCATATTTCATGTTAGTTATCTTTTTCTGGTTTCCAATAATTAACTTTTTGGGAGGTTTGCAGACACCTTGGTAAGGTTCTCTTATTCCTCCTAACATCGCTTCATGATTTTCTTTTTAATTTTAGCTTTGTAGTTTACTACTATTAGACCTTTTGTGATTCTACAAGAAACACTTCTACTAGACTTTTTAAGCAAGTGGCAAATCATATGACTTTATATATGATTTTAATTGAATTATGTATGGAGCTATTTCTTTACCTTTGAAGGGCCAGAAATAAAATTACCGCAGGTCTTCGGTAATTCCCTCTCTGCTTGCGTGGGGTAATATTTGTGCCCCATCACACTCTGTAGGACAGATGTGTGACCAAACCTTACACTGTTAATAACTTTACTTTTTAATTGAACTTTTACCCGTCACGGGCTGAGGGACAGGTTATATAGCTGATTCTGAGTTAATTATAACTGCCATTATTTTTTTATTTGCAGTGCCCGAGCAAGCAGTAAAACAGCAAGTTAAGTCACATTTGCAATGGGACCGTGACTCAATTAGTGTTTTTGAATAATAGGCAGTAGTCATTAAAATCATGGCAATTGCACTAGCAATATTATGTGGTAGCCTGGCTTCAGCAAAGGCTATTTTATAACACGTCCAGAGAGAAGGCAGAAGGGAGACAGAACATGCTAGGTAGAAGCCCTCTCCTTCTTGTCCCTTGCAAACTGGGAATGGAAGTTCTTGAGAATATCTTCCACAACTTTTCAACATCACTTTGTCAGCTTCTATGTCAGAAGCTCAACATTCAACGTAAAACTCATAGGTCCTGCAAGGTAATGTTTTTAGTCCAGTTAACTTTGTCTGTGAAAAGCCAGACTCCTGAGACTGAACGCCATATGCAAACATTGACATGCACTTGGACAACAGAATAGGCAGGGGAAAATTAACAGCCCTTCGTTATTGGCTTTGTAAACCCAAACCTATAAAATTTCTTCCAGCCAGGGAGTGAGTATGCCCATCTAAAGGATAAGAAGACCGAGGTACAGTGTGGTCATGGAACTAGAGTATGATCCTTCCAAGAGGGGCCTGGGTGAGCATCTGGTTCTCGTTTTAGATTTCAGCTGCTCATATCACCATCTCTCCCAAACTGCAAGTACCAAAACTGTTGCCTGCAGCCTCATATTTTATGCTGATAATAACAAAATTTCTTTGGAGAATAAAGAAAATTTTAGTACAAAAGATGAGACATTATGACTGTCAGGCTCAAGAAGGGTTACAAAAGAGAGGGAACTCAGATTAGTGTTCTGAGCGCTGTTAAAATGGACATCAAACCATCTTTGAAAGTGAGGAGAGGTTCAGAGACAGACCAATTATGTCTAAGGAGTGTCCCCTTGCTCCTACCCCAACCTCCTCACAGTTCTAGTTGCCCGGAAGCCCAGTCCTTGTCCCAGCTCAGGGCAATAGAGTAGTTTGTCTAAGCATGCTTCTCTGGGCCACTTATGGATACTTCCTCTCCAGTTTGCAATAATTCTATGTGGAACCTCAAGGTCCACAGAAAGGCCCAATTGCGGTCACTTTGCCATAACATCAGTGAAACTTACATACAAGGTGTTGCAGGTTGGGTCCATAGGAAGCACATGAAGAATAGCTTGCAGGAAGTTGTTTAGGAATGCTCTCAGAATGGACACTGACAGGGAAAGGGCAGGAAGCAGGACTGGAGGAAGAGGGTAAGGGTGAGTAATAGTGTGAGTAAAGACATAGAGACAGGAATAAAATCAATCTGTTTGATCGCGGTGTAGGATGACATCAGAGCAACAGGATAAAAGCCTGCAAAAGGATATTGAGGCAAGATAATTGGAGATGATATCAAGAGCCAGGGTAAAGTTTTGAGCCAATAAAGAATGCTGAACAAGAGAGGAATCTAAATGCCAAGAGTGAACAGGAATGTTGAAGCCATGGGAAACTCTAAGGAGGAAGACCTGAGGAGATATAGCTCAGAAAAAGGCAAGCTCTTAGGATTAGCTCCAAATGAGAGATGGAAGTTGAGAGGTTAAGGGTTAGTCAGATCAGATATTTTAAAATAAATATGCATTGTGCACTTATCATTCCTTTATATCTTCCTGGGGTTTAAAAAGATTATTCTTGCCGGGCGCGGTGGCTCAAGCCTGTAATCCCAGCACTTTGGGAGGCCGAGACGGGTGGATCGCGAGGTCAG
>NW_016804196.1:2092484-2099416 GCF_001698545.2 Rhinopithecus bieti | reverse complement strand
AAAAAAAAAAAAAAAAAAAAAAAAAGATTATTCTTCTTTTGACTTTTAGGACTCCTACTTTTCAATTTAAGATTAGAAATTTTTCAGGTTGGAACTGATGAAACTCAAAACATGCCACCCCCAAATATGGCATCTTAGCATATTAATTATTTTGTTGTTGTTGAGACAAGTCTAACTCTGTCACTTAGGATGTGGAGCACAATCACAGCTTACTGCAGCCTCAATCTCCAGGGCTTAGATAATCCTCCACCTCAGCCTCCCAAGTAGCTAGGACTACAAGTGTGCACCAGCAAACCTGGCTAGCTTTAATTTTTTTTTTTTTTTTTTTTTTTTTTTTTTTTTTTGTAGAAATGGTGCCTTGCTATGTCTCCCAGGTGGTCTCAAACTCCTGGGCTCAAGCAATCCTCCCACTTCAGCCTCCCAAAGTGTTGGCATCACAGGCATGAGTCATTGCACCCAGCCCACATATTGAATATTTTAAACTCATGTAATTTGAGAACATGGCAGATGCAGGAAGATTGGAGTAAAACAGATTATAAGACACTCCTGTGAGTGGTGCCTTCCCTATGCCCAGGGAAAAGGAACATCCTGTCTCCAAAGACAAGGAGACACAGAAGAATCGGAACAAACAGGTCTTGCTAAGTTTCCTGCAGTTTATTACCATTAGCTTATACTCCTTGCCCTATTCTATTTCTCCATGACTATCCATTCTTCATCAAACCTACTATGAAAAAGTACTCAGGTTTAGCTGATTCTTTAGGGCTTCATTTCCTTATAAAGGCTCCTGTGTTATGAAGATTAATTTGTATGCTTTTCTCTTGTTCGTCTGTCTTTTGTTACAAGGACCCAGCCAATGAACCTAAGATGAGTAGAGGAAAAGCTATTTTTCCTTCCATAAAGAGCGATCCTATAATTACTGAAAGAAAGGTCATGAATGCCCTGCACTGTGGGCTGGAAGGGAAGAGAATGAAGTGAATTTTCAAACATTTTCCTTGGAGGCAGAAAAATTTCACTGGCTCCTTACAAAGAATTAACAATCCTCAGTGTTCTCTTAGAGACCCCACTCTCTTCCACTGTAACAGCAAATTTTTATTTATTTGGTAGGGCAGCCATAACAAAATACCACAGAATGGGAGGCTTAAACAACAAAAGTTAATTTTCTTATAGTTCTGGAAGTCAGAAGTTCAAGATCAAGGTATCCATAGGGTGGTGTCTGCTGAGGATTGTAGATGGCTGCCTCCTCACATGGTCTTTTATCTGTGTGTGTTGGGGGGTGGGGTGGGGGGAGGGAGAGAAACAGGGAGAGAGAGAGAGAGAGAAAGAGAGAGATCTGGGGTTTCTTCCTCTTTTTCTAAGGACCCCAGTCCTATTGGATTAGGGCTTCACCCTAATGATCTCATTTAATCTCCTTAAAGGCCCTCTCTTCAAATATAATTGCATTAGAGGTTAGGACTTCAACGTATGAATTTGTGAGGAGACACAATTCAGTCTGTAACAACAAATAACTCAATTCATCAGCCAGACATCTCTGATCATCTCAGAACCAGCCCTTGCTTGTTCTAAGCTTTCTAAGTCTTTCTAATTGACCATCACCATTATTTATTGCCCCTAAATCATTATATCAGAGCAAAGGTGATTCTTACCTTAGTAGTTCTTTATATTTTCTGAGGAAACAATGGTAGAAGAATTTCCTTACCATCCTCACTTTTATGGTACTCAGGGCTTAAATAAAGTTCATTATCACGAATGAAGAGGACTATAAACTATTTTGATTGGTCGTGTTTATAAACTTTTGATCATACAACCCTGATGTATGTATTTATAAGTTTATAAATTATATACACACACATATGCATATATATAGTGCGTATCTCTCTTCCTCCATACACACATACACACACACACGCATAAATGGACAAAAAGAGTCAAACTCTGTAAAATATTTGAAAAGATTTATTCTGAGCCAAACGTGAGTGACTATGGCCCATAATAAAGACCTCAGAAGGTCCTGGTAACATGTGCCCCTGGTGGTTGGGATGCAGCTTGGTTTCATACATTTTAGGGGGTCATGAGACATCAATGAAATACATTTGAGAAATACATTGATTTGGTGCAGAAAGGCAGCATAATGCAGAGTGGGGGTGGGGTGGAGTGTTTCTAAGCTATAGGTAAATTTAAACTTTTTTCTGGTTGACAATTAGTTGAGCTTGTCTAAAGATCTAGGATCAATAGAAAGGAAATGTTCAGATTGTGGAGACCAAAGTTCTTTTGAAGTCTCATAGTGGCTGTCCTTAGAGACAATAGATGACAAATGTTTCTTATTCAAACCTTTGAAAGGTACTAGACTCTCAGTTAATCTCTACAGTATTGGGAGGACCTGGAAGAAAAAGATCTAGCTATATTAGTAGAGATTCTTTACAGATGCATTTTTCCCCACAAAGGACAGCTTTGCAGGGCCATTTCAAAATATGGCAAAGAAACATGTTTGGGAGTAAACTATTTTGGTTTTCTTCTTCGTCATGTAATGTTATGCCAGTCAGATTGGAAAGTAAGTCACAATATATAGGGTTAAATAAAACTCACCTGATGAGAATTTGTGGTTTGTAGGGCATGACTCCCCACACCCCTTAGATATTTGAACAAGATAAGAAAAAGTCATAGCTTAGTCCTTGGACTGTGTGGGTCCACTTATATTCACATATTTTTAAAACCAAATGCTGATTGAAAATACATTATTTGAAAGATGCAAAATGCATGTATATAGAAGTCTGGCTCTTCATGTAGGAGGAGTTCCAGTCTGGAGGACTGACTGCTGGACTTGAGTGTGCACAGATTTTGACATATGCTGGGGACTTGAAATTGTAACAGTTAAAGAAAGAGGAAAGAAACACAAAACTCAACAGTCAAAGATGGGTTTATTTTGGAGAATAAACCTGAGAGGGGCTTCTGGCTGATTTTGGTCAGGAGCACTCTCTCTTACAGACTGAGTATTTATTGGTGAGACAGCTTATCAGAAGCTTGGAATGTTTCTGTGTGTGGGAGAAGTTTACGGAGGGGTTGGAATGTCTCCGGTTGGAGGGGAGGTTATCTTGGGGCTGGCATGTCTCTTGTCAGGGAGGGGTTTACCTTATGGTTGGAATGTTTCTGGTCAGAGACGTTGTTTGTGGTTTATGGTCATGTGGACCTTAGCCATTAGGCTGATGCCCTTTGGATTTAGGTGGTTTTTTATCAAGGGGAATTTTAGAATGGCGGTGCTTGTCCAAGATGGCAATGCCCCTGCTCTGTCAATTCAAACCTTATAGTTATAGAAAGGATGAGGAATGGCATGTTCTTTCTGGCTACTTCCTGCTGACAAGGAGATAGAGAGTTTTCTGGTCTCAGATTGCCTGCAGGGGAGTAATGCCATCTGTAGATGTTTTTGGGTAGTTGTCTGTGAAATGACCATGATCCTGTCAGTTAAAATCTTTGAAAAGGTTAATTAGGCAGGGTAAGAACATTAGTCCCAGGCACATTATTAGGAGAGGGCCCAGGAATGGGATGACCCATGCTATGATTTTGTTCCCAAACCAAGATTCTATTTGGTTGTTTTGGTATTCCCTTCGATTTTTAGCCCTTTCTTTAAGTTTTTCAGCAGCATCTCTTACTAGGCCTGATTGGTTGATATAGAAACAACATTCCTCACCCAATAAGAGGCACAGGCACATGATTAGAAAGGCCCTTGTGTCATTTTCTGTTATAACCATTATTCCTGCGATGAGGATAATAATTAAGCAAAATGCTACAGTAACTGAGATTCTCTGTCCGATATTCTACCCTTAGGGTGCTAGAGTATATAGTCCTACTGCAAATAGTAGACTGAGTAAAGCAATTTCCACAAGGGTGGTGTAGTAAATAATTTCCATTAGAAGTTTTAATATTTGGCTTAAAAGGAGAGGTAGCAATGACAAAAAGTCTTTGGTGAGGTAGGGGTGAGACTGAGTAAGATGATTTCTCAATTACTTATTTTTTATGGTTTTCAGCTTAAGATTTCCTCGTTCTTTACATTGATATTTAGAATGTTCATTTGGGGTGTCAGAGGTTGCTTCCTCAGCTTTCCAGGCTTTGACTTGAGTGCAATGTATCCAGGAGTTGATTCCTGTAACAGATACCATCTCAATTACCCTCAGTGCCATGGACTCACTAGACGTGGGGGTGAAGGATTCCGGGCACTCTCAGTTATTAGTTGTCAGCACCAGCAGTGAAGAGCTTTCCTCCTGTGATGGTCAGGAGGCTTAGAGGCAGCGCCTGCTAAAACAGTTAGTTTTGAGTTCATAGGGCTTTAGGAAAGCACAGCTTATTTTGGAAACTTGTAGCCACAAAAATAGAATTTAATTTAAACTGTAGAAAATAATAAACATTGAAAAACATTAGGCAACACTAGAATTTAATAACACTTGTGCTATAGATTTTGAGACATAATTTTCTCTCTCCAGTTTCCCATTTTTATTAAAAGACAAATCATGATAGGACTGGTTTGCTTTATTATACTTGGCTTAATTATTTGCATACAGTACAGCAAGAATAATTATTTGTTACATAGGTCTTTTAAATTGGCTTTGTTGGAACTTTGTTCTGTAGAAGGAATCTGAGATAAGACCTTTTTAAAGCCAAGCTCAGACATGGCTTTCTACAATCAAATACCTATGAGTTGGGTGAATTCCTCTCCTCTTGAGGTTCCAGGATAACTTGGGCTTCCTGGCCTGTTCAGAAAGTGACATTGTTTACTTACCACAAATCAGAAATGCTGTACAGGGACTGTGTATACAGAATATGAGACCAGTTTCCAGGGGCTTTATTGGCTTCATAAGGCAAGTTTGGTTCCTTAAAGGTAAGCACACCATTCCAGTCAAAGCCTTGGTAAAAATAACCACTTTTTCCAATTGTGGCCTGTTACAAAAGAAAACAGATTCTTATTGTACTTATGCAAATAACTATATTGCCATAACTTAAGAATACTCACAGATAGTTTCCAATTTCCAGAGAAAATCAGGTAGAGAGGAACAAGTATGCTCCAAATTTTGTTCGTGGGAGTATACTAAATTGTTAAAAGCTATCAATAGCTCAACAGAAAAGTTTCTTTGGCTTTGAAAAGCAAAACAAATGATTAGCTATATTTTAAGCTAAATGTCAAAAAGATCACTCCAGTCTCCTGTTAGTTCACTTCATGCAGTTAATTCCTGTCCTGCTTGATATTGATGAACATTTTAGCTCTTCAAGACTCCTGAACATTCTTCTCTATTCCAATGTCACAATCTCCAAAGTCAACAGAAACCTGCATTCAAGAGCACTTGTTAGAGCTTTATAGCTGATTATAAAACCACCTTTTAAAGAGTACCAAAACTTGACAACAATTGTTTATGGATGACAAAAAATTTTAGGGTAGCCATAAAGTCACAATTGGCAAGGATATCTGTTACCTTTGCGGCACACAGTAATTTAAACATAACAAGTATAATTATTACTGATAACATACACTAAGACATATCAGAATTATAGGAGTCTCCGTCTCCTATAACTTTGGAACACATACCAATAATATATTTATACAAATATAGCCCAAAAAATACCATTTTATATTTGACAATGTTTCCTATTATGTCTTTATACCAAATAAGCCATATTTTACCTTTATATTAGTGGGCTATTAATGTTAAACTCAATTTTAATAAAACCTTGTAGACACATTTACCCAATTTTAATATTGGACCATAAGGTAAGATGTTTATGAACCCTTTTTAACACTTTATAACTTTTGGTAAAGAGCAGGGTAGTGCTTTAAGTGAAATCTGTTGTGCTCTTACTTTAACGCTCCCAAACCAAGCCTTTTAATTTACAGAAAACTGGATGATACCCCTTCAACTTTAGCCGATACATTTACACACAGCATTTCCTTTACAGTTAACCTTCTAAAACTTTCTTAAACCTTCATTTTTTATTTTATTCAACTTAGAACAATTCTTTAACCTTTTAATCTAGGTAAAAATCCACATTCTCATGCCTCCCTATATAATACTTTGCCAAAAGTATATGCAAACTGTTTTCTCAATAGTCTTACATGCATGTTACACTGTTAACTTTTAGCAACCTTCAGTTTTGTTGGTAAGTTTGGGATTTTAATTATGTACTAGGTCTAGAGCCTAGGACCTAGACAGAAGTGCAGGTAAGGTCCAACTCATTCCAGCATTTAACTCCATGTGTCCTAGGTCTTACCTAGCTGCAAACCAGCCAAGTTGTACAGCTAACGGCTATAGTGGCATTTTATAAAGCATTCAGGAGGCCTAATCACTTTTAAATTGTGTAACATTTCTTGCATAAATTCCCTTGTATAAAATGTTTCCTGATTTACACAGACAATTCCTGACATGCCTCAACTTTCTGACTTGTAAACATCCCTCTCATTAAACAACCAGTTAATTTACTTTAGGATAAGAATTTACCATATAAGGTTCTTTTCATATAAATTCTCTTTTTTTATTTTAAAGATAACAGTCCTTTCCCCAAACAAGCTTCCTTCATGTCAATCTTGTGGACTAGGCTGCCTACGGCTACAAGACTAGAAGTTAGGGTATTTCACTAAATAGTTCAACATGTAGCTATCTTTATTAAATCAATATTAATGTTTCATTTATTTAAAATTACATAAGCAAAGATTATTCTGTTTGGGTTGAGTTATAGTTTTGTAGCCTCTATGCCAAATTTTGACAATTCATAGTATTTGGCAGAGATAAGTATGAAATTGCTTGATCAATAAATGCAAACAAAACTGTGTGCTGGCAACTCTTAAGACATTTCTAATCTTACAGTACCAGTAAGTTTTAAAGATTAAAGTCACATGAACTGAAAGGTTTCACAGCTTTTACTTTTCCCTTAAAAATATTTGGTTTAAGCACTTA
>NW_016804196.1:2052124-2092296 GCF_001698545.2 Rhinopithecus bieti | reverse complement strand
GGCTACAAGACTAGAAGTTAGGGTATTTCACTAAATAGTTCAACATGTAGCTATCTTTATTAAATCAATATTAATGTTTCATTTATTTAAAAATTACATAAGCAAAGATTATTCTGTTTGGGTTGAGTTATAGTTTTGTAGCCTCTATGCCAAATTTTGACAATTCATAGTATTTGGCAGAGATAAGTATGAAATTGCTTGATCAATAAATGCAAACAAAAACTGTGTGCTGGCAACTCTTAAGACATTTCTAATCTTACAGTACCAGTAAGTTTTAAAGATTAAAGTCACATGAACTGAAAGGTTTCACAGCTTTTACTTTTCCCTTAAAAATATTTGGTTTAAGCACTTAGTTTTCTTTTTTTTTTTTTTTTTTTTTGAGACGGAGTCTCGCTCTGTCACCCAGGCTGGAGTGCAGTGGCTGGATCTCAGCTCACTGCAAGCTCCGCCTCCCGGGTTCACGCCATTCTCCTGTCTCAGCCTCCCGGGTAGCTGGGACTACAGGCGCCGCCACGTCGCCCGGCTAGTTTTTTGTAGTTTTTAGTAGAGACGGGGTTTCACCATGTTAGCCAGGATGGTCTCGATCTCCTGACCTCGTGATCCGCCCGTCTCGGCCTCCCAAAGTGCTGGGATTACAGGCTTGAGCCACCGCGCCCGGTCAAAGCACTTATTTTTCTTAGGCCAATTAGTTAGAGCCTTTTTAATAGACATTGCACACATAACACATATATAGCCACACAGACACCCAGAAGAAGATCCAGTAGTTATAAGATTTTTTTTTCTAATTTCCCAATTGGATTATTGGCCTTCGGATGAGACCCTTTGAGAACAGGGCTAGGAAAACAGTTTCCAGGGCCTAGTAAACAAGTATAACTGGAAGACAAAGGCCGATTTGGGGAGGTACTTATCCACCTCCAATTCCAGGGATTCCATGAGGAAAACAGAGACTTTTCCCAAAGTGGGATTTGTGGTGTCTTTTCTGTTTTCCCAAGGAGTCCCAGGCCACCAGAAGTCATTTTAGGGTTCTTCATACATTCACCAAGAGTGGCAAGGCAGAGTGGAGAAAAGTAATTCAGTTGACGGGAAAACCTTTTCCAAGAAAACAAGATTTATGAAGAGAAAAACATAAGGGCCTTTTGAATACACTCATAGCTTCAATCTGCAACAAATCAGACATGGAGAAAGGGACATGAACATGAGCAATGCCTTCAACCCCAGCCGATTCCCAGAGAGGGAGAATGGCGGAGGTGGTTTGAGCAGTTTTTAAATGGGTAACAGGTGGAGAAGTAGGAGGGGAGTTTGGGGCTGAAGGCTTGGGGGCAGGAGGGGCCACCAGGGTGGAGGGTTCAGATGGATGAGGAGAGGATGCAGAGGGGTGAGAATACAGAGGGGGTTCCTGTGCAGGATCAAAAGGAGTTTTGGAGGAGGGAGAGAGCCAGGGAGGGTTTTCATTAAGAAGAAAGATTTCATGAGGGGTGCAAGCTTGACACAGAGAGGGTTGGGATCTAAGGTAGAAGTAGAAGAAAGCCTGAATATAGAAAACCTCTTGCCATTTGCCATTCCTGGTTATAAAGTTGTTAAGGTTCCTGAGAATTTGAAAGTCAAAGGTGCCATTTTTGCGTCATCAGCTGACATTATCTAATTTGTATTGGGGCCAGGTCATATTCCAATAAAAAACTAAATGCCCAAGCCAAACTTGCAAGGTTGTGAAGGGACAGCCCAGTGGGAAGGATGTAGGAATGTGGGATTGTTTGGCACCTATGTGGACTGGTGAGAAGAAGCTGAGGGTGTCTGTTTTTGTTCTAGGCATCCCCAGACAAAGGACAGAGACCTAGAATCCCTTTTTAGACCTAGAGTCTAAAAAGGACACTCAAACTGAGAAGGAACTGGGCATTCCCAAGATTTTCTCTAGCTTAGCCCCGTTGGTCCTCTGAGGACCAGGGCAGCAGAACTTACTTTTCCCAGGTATCACTAGAAAGCCAGGGGAGGGCAGATATTACCAGTCAGCTGGATTAGTGTCTGATGTTGGATGTTCTGGCTGGAACTGGCAAAGGGCCTCTAGGACTGGAGCCACATGAGGGAGGGAGGGAGGGGGAGAGAGTGAGCGAGTGAGCGCTAGAAGAGTGAGAGAGAGAGAGAAGAGAGGATGAGGGAGGAGGAAGGGAAAGAGTGAAATACCTGTTGTGGGTGGTCAGAGGTGGATTTCTGAGACCTGAGGGTTTTGAGGGCTCACTGGAGAGTAACCCCAGTCTGAGTCTCACAGTCCCCTTCAGATTAGTTGTCCTCCTCACACAAATTGCTCGAAAAGTGAGGTGAGAGCCAAGACAGGGTGGGTGACCAGAGACTCTCAGGATCCAGCAGGATGAGCAGCTGCTGTCCACTGCTTCCAGGGTTGCAAGAAGCCTCTACCCCCAACACCCATCCCAGGTTTCGGCACCAAATGTTAGACTTAAAGAAAGAGGAAAGAAACACGAAAAGCAGCTCAACAGTCAAAGACAGGTGTATTTTGGAGAATAAGCTTGAGAGGGGCTTCTAGCCAATTTTGGTCAGAAACACTCTCTCTTACAGTCTAAGAGTATTTACTGGGGAGAGAGCTTATCGGAAGCTTGGAATGTTTCTGTGTGGGTGAGAAGTTTACGGAGGGGTTGGAATATCTCTGGTTGAAGAAGAATTTATCTTGGGACTGACATCTTTCCAGCCAGCGGGGAGGTTACCTTGGGGCTGACATGTCTCTGGTTGGGGAGGGGGTTTATCTTATGGCTGGAATGTTTCTGGTAGGAGATGTTTTTTGTGGTTTATGGTCATGCTGACCTTAGTCATTAGGCTGATGCCCTTTGGATTTAAGTGGTTTTTGATCAAGTGGAACTTTAGAATGGTCGTGCTTGTCCAAGATGGCGATGCTCCTGCTCTGTCAGAAACCAATCATTCAAGAATATTAAAGGACCACTGTATATCATGTAGTCTTGCTAGAATGTCATATCGCATTGTAAAATAGACATAAAATACTAAAAAGTAAAGAAAATACAAGTAAAGGTTCTGGCTGCTACTGTCTATAGAGCACAGGCTTGTAGGGCTCTTGGAGTGAGGGTTCTGGATCCCAGGCGCAAGGATTGTTAAAATGAGTCTTCAGAAGCAAACCTCTGGTGACTCTTAAAGCAAATCATGGGTCAGCCAACTGTGGTAAAATTAAATTCAGAGTGGATTATCGAGTAGTCCTGGCTTGCCTGGATGGCTACATGAATATAGCCCTGGGGCAGGCAGAAGAGTATGTAATGGACAACTGAAGAATAAGCATGGGGCTGCATTTAGCCACAGAAACCATGTGTTCTACATTGGTGCACAGAAGAAAAGGATGTGACAACACCAAGAGAACAATGCTTTTCATACATGGATGTAGTTTTATGGAACCTTTTCCATTTTTTGCTTCTTTTGTGATATAATTTGTCCAGGTTTTATAATAGTTGGTGAGTTTTTGCTGACATGTAAGATAAATGTATACAATTGAGGATTGAATTATGAAGTATTCTTTCACATTTAAGTTTCCCTCATTTTCTATTACCTTGTGCCAATGTACAGAATGCTAAAATAATTTTTTATTAAAAGACAAACTAAAAGTAAAAATAATTTTAACTTAAAAATAAAGCAAGGCCAGGCATGGTGGCTCATGACTGTAATCTCAGCACTTTGGGAGGCTGAGGCAGGCAGATGACTTGAGCCCAAGAGTTCGAGATCACATGGGCAACATGGCAAAACCCCATTGCTACAGAAAATGCAAAAATTATCCAGGCGTGCTGAAGTGTGCTTGTAGTCTCAGCTACTCGGGAGGCTGAGGTGGGAGGATCACCTGGGCCTGGGTTGTGGTGAGCTGTGATGGTGCCATTGCACTGCAGCCTGGGAAATGGAGTGAGATCCTATCTCAAGAAATAAATACATAAATAACAATAAAGTGAAATGACAATTTCTTCCTATGCTTTACTCTGAAGACCAGTGTGCTGGAAGGTGGCTTTGCTCAGGGTGTAGGGGGAAAATCCTAATGAATCTGGAGCCGCTGATTTTAGATCCTGGTTGCTCACATATCCGTTGTATCATCTCCCCTGAGTTTCTTAGTTTCAGCAAAATAACAGATCTAGGAACCCCCAGGTAGCCGCAACAGGCTAAGATTCCTGACTGAGCTTTGCTCTATCTTGGAACCAAATCTATTTCGGTGAATGTACAAAAATCATTGTGCCTTCCAGCAGCCCTAATAGAGGGAGGGCAGGCAGGGAAAAAAGTACAGTTGGTGCTTCCTATACTAACTCTAGGAAGAGGGTCAAGGCTTTGATTTTTATCTTTGAAGAACCTTATTTAGCATTCAAAGCCAAAGCTTGCCCTTTAGTTATGAAAATTTCTCAGTAGCTACTTGTCACCAGTCATTAAAGATGATTAGAAAAGGAGAGGAGAGTGAAATTTTTATTTACTTGCAAATGATCCAGGCTCCAGCATATTTAGAATGCAAACCCAGATTGCCATCCAGTCACTTAGATATGAATTAAACCTTCTATCTACCAGCTAGTGTATTTGAAGCACCCTCCCCGGGGTAATAGGGTTTTATCTGAGGAGCCCTTTGGGAGAAAAAGGGAAAAGGCCAGGTCCTGAGAATAAAGCTTCTATTGCTATGCTAATGTGCCCTGAGCAGGTATGAGTGGTAAGTTCTCAGCTCAGGCTTCCTCTCTACCAAGTTTGGGATACTTGTGGGGTGAAACGCCACACTCATACAGATATAAATATGAACTTGTGCTAAAGATTTTACTTAAACTGGCGAGGTGTAACAATCAAGTCAAAGGAAAAGTTAAAAAAAAAAAACACTAACATATGGAGTACAGGAACGTTGAAATTAATGTGCGAAAGGCCCCCCCACCAGATTATTTTACATTAGGAGAGAAAAGTCAATGGAATCTCTACCAGATAGGACAGAATTTACACATCTATAGCCAAGAATTATTTTGCATTGTCATTAGTCTGACGCGATCATAGATTTGTAAAATAGGTCCTAGACAATCAGATAACCCAGAGAGGGGTCCTCTAGAACCTAGGCAATGCATAGATTTTCAATGAAGCACAAATTTGTCCCCATTGCTTAACCCCAGGGGCTAATGTGAAGGGTGCCCACTGGCGTTGTGCAGTGCAGGAGCTGGTGGGCCTATTTTATATTCACAGTTCCTCATCTCTCCTCCTGTCATTTCCTTTGTTGTATTTGTTACCAGAAAGGGGTCCTGATCCAGACCCCAAGAAAGGATTCTTGGATCTCATGCAGGAAAGTCTCTGGGGAGAGTCCACAGAGTAAAGTGAGAGCAAGTTTATTAAAAAAGTAAAGGAATAAAGAGTGGCTACTCCATAGGCAGAGCAGCCCTGAGGGATGGTGGTTGTCTGTATTTATGGTTATTTCTTGATTGTATGCTAAACAAGGGGTGGATTATTCATCAGTTTTCTGGGAAAGCAGAGGGGGGGTGGTTAGGGGGTGGGTGGCAACTCCTGAAACTGAGGGTTCTTCACTTTTTAGACCATATAGGGTAACTTCCTGAACTTGTCATGGCATTTATAAACTGTCAAGGCGCTGATAGTGTCTTTTAGCATGCTAATGTATTATAATTAGCACATAATGTGGGACGACCAGAGGTCACTTTCACTGCCATCTTGGTTTTGGTGGGATTTGGCTGGCTTCTTTACCACAAACTGTTTATCAGCAAGGTCTTTGTGACCTGTACCTTGTCCCAACCTTCTGTCTCATCCTGTGACTTAGAATGCCTAACCTCCTGGGAATGCAGCCCAGTAGGTCTCAGCCTCATTTTACCCAGCCCCTATTCATGATGGAGTCACTCTGGCTCAAATGCCTCTGACATCTAGAAGCTCTGGCTTGAAGTACAGTTCTCAAGCAGAGCACCCACAGAGATGAACTCCTCTAAACTCCCAACATTTATAATATGCTTAGTTCCCTTAGTTCCTACTAGTCTTGTGAAACCTGGGCAGAGACTGGAGAAGAAGGAAGATGTCTGTCACTCTTTTTATATTTCTATGGATGACCTCTTCTTTTTTGGGTACTATATGAGGAGGCTGGGGTGAAGAAGAGATTAAAGGAAGAAAAAATAAGTTTCCTTTCCTCTTCATAGTTCTTACTGAGATGGCGCTTTGTAACAAAAGACAGAATAAAAGAAAAACAAGCAGAAGTTTATTAACATGTCTGCCTCATGTGTACATTGGAGCTACCCAGGAAGAAATAAGTACTTCTCAAAGATGTTACTTTGAGTTCAGGCTTAAATACCATCCTTATCTGAAACAAAAAAGAAGGGTGTGGGGAAAGCTAGTTGTGGGGAGGTATCCAGAAAAGCGTAATATATTAGGCCATTCTCATATTGCTATTAAAAAAAAACCCCCAACACTGGGTAATTTATAAAGAAAAGAGGTTTAATTGGCTCAAAGTTCTGCAGGCTGTACAGGAAGCATGGTGCTGGCATCTGCTCAGTTTCTGAGGAGGCTTCAGGAAACTTCCATTCAGGGTTGAGGCAAAGGGGAAGCAAGCACTTCACATGGCCTGAGCAGGAGCCAGAGAGGTGCGGAGGTGCCACGCACTTTCCAACCACCAGATCTCATAAGCACTCACTCACTATCATGGGAGCAGTATCATGTAAATGGTGCTAAACCATTCATGAGAAATATACCCCTATAATCCAGTCACCTCCCACTAGACCCCACCTCCAACGATGAAGATTACAATTTAACATGTGATTTTATGGGGACACAGATCCAAACCATTTCACATGGTAAATAAGAAAAAGTTTGTTATACAGATTTGTCAATAAGTTTATTATGCAGATTTGCCTTCTCTGTTCAGAGTTTCTAGTGATTTAGAGTCATTCTTCTCTTCCTAATATAGAGTAGGAGACAACCTTAAATGCGGAGATTTCCATCCTAGCATGGTGGCATGTGCTTGTAGTCCTAGTTACTTGGGAGATGAGAGGATGACTTGATCCCAGGAGGTGGTGACCAATCTGGGCAACACAGTAATACCTTGTTTCTAAAAACAACAAAAAGAACAACAACAACAAAACAGTCAACACAAATGGAGATTTCCTTCATAGATGTAAATTTCCTTACAATGGGTAACTTTTACTGTGTCAGAACTTCTCCTGGGTCTGCAGTTTCTTAAAATAATTAGCTCAATATAATCCTTATGCCAAAGAGGCATATTTTGGAGTGGCATATTCCGGTCTCCAACAAGAGTATGGTGCAAGGTTCAGACTGGGCAACCAGCTGAGATGTGCCTACAGAGCTTTGGGGTGCTTGGCCAGAAACTATGTCCAAATCTTATGCTTTTTAACTACTTTGTTCAGCCAATTTGCAGAGGTAGGGTAGAGAGAGTGTCCAGTAGAGAAAGCAGAAGAGGAAAAGGTCCAAGACTAAAATGAGGGGCTTTGGGAAGGTGTTTCTCTCCATGTAATGTTGAGGATGGTTGAATCCATGCCAAACAAGCTGCAAAGTAAACTTGAATAAAACAATATGCCACAAAATTAGTGCTCTCAAAACCCATCCTGTTGTCATAAGTTCTATCCATATAGTTTGATTTTCCCAGTCAAGTTAATTTTCAAAACAAAACAACACAAAACAAAGAGAAAACCTCTGCCTCAGCACAAGAAACATGGGCAGGAGGTGGGTTTATCATCACTATAGGGAAAGCTGACCTTTCCTTCTAAAAGCTCAGTAATTGAGTTTGCTGAAATAAACTCACAAGAGACAGACTGACAGGAGAAAAGGCATACAACAGTATTAATGTGCAAGTGCACAAAAGGCATACAAAGTTTGAACACCTGAAGAAGGCCCAGATGGCTGAAACTTAAATACCCTTTTCATAAGGGAGAGCAAAGTGGGGGATGTAGACAATTTTAGAGGAAGAGTAAATGGTTTTTAGGGGAGATATATGGGCTCAAAGAATAGACAATAGCCTGGGACAAAGTTTCTCTGGGCTCTGGGGAAGATGGTGACAAGTTATGGGAAGGTGAGGGGCAGAACTGCACTGCAAGCAAAGGTTGTCTTGTTATGCTGATAAAGTCTCTCAGGTAACAGGCCTCAGAAGAATTGATAAAAGATCTGTACAGATGGGCATGGGAACAGCCTTCATGTTCTTCTTCAGTGACTAATCCCCTGACAATGAGATTTCAGACAGGGCTTTGAAGGTAATTGTGTTTCTTTTGGTATCCTCAGTCAGATAACTTCCCTAGGGAGAGCTCTTCCTTGTGCTTGGAGGAAGAAAAAAGGAAGGTCAGAGAGACCTTGTTTCTGAGGTGGCTTCTAAGGCCTTCTAATTTCCTTTAATTCAAAGTGCTTAGCATGCCAAAGGACCATACTTTGGGGTATTGTTTTCTGAGCTTCAACACCACCTTAGTCCAAATAATCAGGCCTGGAATTTAAGCAGAACAGTTCGTTCTTCTAGCTGAGATCCCAAAGAGATGCATTCAGCAGTGACACCACCATTGCAAAATTATAACTGAGACAGTGAAAGAGGTCTGAGCTAACCAACTCAATCTTGTTTCCAACCTCCAAGCTGTCCTTGTTCATTCCAGGATGTAGGCCAAACTTACATTGGGAGGCACTAGTTTATAGTTTGAAACAAAGATGATAACAGCCCTTTACCCAAACAGACCCCTTCTTGCCTCTGGACTAGACTACCTTTATAGGACTAACCAATTAGCCAAAAGATTGGAAATTTTGGCTTAGGCGTCATGCAATTGGAGGCTACAAGATTCTGACCCTCCACAAATTGCTCCTGGGAATAACATCACTATTGGAAAATCTTAGATCAGTGCTTGAGATATTTTGCAGACCCTGAAATTGATGGACCAGCTGGCACCACCCAGACTGACAAACTGGCTCATCTGATTTTGTGCCCCCTCCCCACCCCAGGAACTGACTCAACAGAAGAGTGCAGCTTGACTCCATATGATTTTATTTCCAACACAACCAATCAGCACTCCTGACCACTGGCCCCCAACCCACCAAATTATCCTTAAAAACTCTGATCCTTGAATGCTCAGGAAGACTGATTTGAGTAATAATAATTCAGTCTCCTGCACAGCCAGCTCTGTGTGAATAACTCTTTCTCTATTGCAGCTCTCCTGTCTTGATAAATTGGCTCTGTCTAGGCAGCAGGCAAGGTGAACCCACTGGGCAGTTACCGTAGCCTCCACCTAATAGAATTCTAATTCGGAGACTCTTAGAAAGAATGAAGCCTTTCAGCGATCAGCATGGGAAGCATTTTGCTTAGCTTATCTCACCTAGGAACCATGCTCCACATAGTGTTTCATCCAGTTCCATCTTCATTAATTGAGCATATGGGGACCCACTCGGAATGAAGAGTCAGTATAAAGATTAACTTGAAGACATCTGAGATTCAACACGTACAGAAAGGAGCCTTCTTGAAGCATTCCTTATCTGACTAAAAGCAGGAACCTCTGGTACATAAGATTGCCATAAATTCTCTCTTTAGGGCAGGTCTTTGGGAAACAGACTAAGAGTTAACCTACCACAGATTCCCTCTCCCAGGGAGTTTCATCACCATGAAGAAGACAGAAAGGCCACTTATCACAAACTTTCTTATCTTTAATTTGTTCACCTAAAAATCCATCTATCATTCCTAAAGAAACTTATTTGTTCTTCGCATAGATGCCTTTTCTTCCATCTTCCTTTTCTCTAGTAACTGAAGTACATAAGCCCCACATTCTAACCACTTCTTTGATTTACTGAGCACTCCTGCATGTATGCCCATTATATGAACAAATAAACTTGTTCTTCTGTTCATCTTTTTTTTTTTTTTTTCAGTTTAATTTGCAGGCCTCCTAAGGAACACAGAAAAAGATTTTCCTCCTCCACAAACTCCTGCTGTGTTAATTTGAACTAGGCATAGTGCCTTGTACTGGGGTTGAGGTGTGGGGAACATAACCCACAAATATCAATGAAATATAATCTTTGCCCTTTAGGGGTAAATGGGAACTTCTTATTGGTGGAAACTGTTCTTTGCATTAGTAATGACCCATTTCAAAGGGTCATCCTTTCAGATCCTGTTTGAAGGTCTTAAATACTCTTTTGAATTTGGGCTGGAGAGACACGTGGTATGAAATACAGTGGAGACACAGGATGTTAGGTCAAACATGAGAAACATGATGCAGAGCTTTACCAGCTGTATGAGCCATGAAGTGCCCCAAGAACTGGACAGCCCAGAAGTCTGTCATTAATCTTCCCCATTTGAGGAAGAGCCCTTGGCTTATGTTAGCATATTTGAGTTTCCCTGTAATCTAGATTAAACTCCTTTCAGAGGTGTTACAGAGCAGGGGTCCCCAATTGGTACCAGTCTGTGGCCTGTTAGAAACTAGGCCACAGAGGGGAGGTGAGCGGTGGGTGAGTGAGCATTACTGCCTGATCTCTGCCTCCTGTCAGATCAGCTGGGGCATTAGATTCTGATAGGAGCATGAACTGTGCAAGTGTGGAATGTAGGTTGTGCACTCCTTATGAGATGGAACAGTTTCATGTTGAAACTGTCCCCTCCCCATCTGTGGTAAAGTTATCTTCCATGAAACCAGCCTCTGGTGCCAAAAATGTTGGGGACCTCTGTTGTAGAGTACATAGAAAGAACCATCAACATCTTTGCTAGAATGTATACAGCTTCTGAAAGCGAGGGAAAAAAATACATTTTCCTCTCTCCTTCTAGGTTCAATGACTAAAGCCCATAAATCAAACTGATGAAAGACAGATTAACAAGAGAGAGAGAGAAAAAAAAACCAAAAAACCAAAAAAAAGTTCTAATTGTATAGGTATGCAGCAGAGAAAAGAAATATGACTCCCAATCACAGAAAAAAAAAATGTGGCTCAAGGAGGCAGCCAGATGATTGAGATTCATACACCCTCTTATTAAGCAAAGGAAAATGGGGCTTGGGGCTTCTGTATGGGGAAGATAAGTTATGGGAAGGTAAGGGGAGGAAATGTATAGTAAATAAGGATTGCCTTGTTATGCAGATAAGAGTGTCTCAGTGATAAGAGTTGTCTCCTGAGTAGCTTTCTTCCTGGTATGGAGGCACTTTTACAAATGAAAATTTCCTTATTAAATGTAAATTTTCTTTACAAAAGGGAAAATTTATTCTTTAGTTTTAGGCAGTTAGAGGAAATTAGAGCTCTTCCTCCATCTGCTGGTTCTCAATTGCCTTTAGCTCAAAATAATCCTCATGCCAAAGTGGCATATATTTTTTGGGGGGTGGTAACATATTTAGTACCCTTCATATCCAAGCAAATCTAGACTCAGGTTAGAATGTTTTCTCAAATGATGATGCATTTGGCTGACTAGTTGGCTAGACTGGGCAACAGATTTAAGAGTGTTTGAGAAAAGGTCACTGCTCATTATGGCCTCAGCTATCCTGACACACCTACCTCATGCTCCTTTTTAATTTCATACTGCTAATTTCCATTTAAACACTGCCTCTTCTTAGGGCTTATTAGAATTAGTTGTCTCCGGGCATTACATATTCAGCATTTTGTCTGTGTTCAAAATTTCAGCTAAAGAGAAATTATCCAAATTGCATAAGACATGATGGCATTCATTCTTTTAACAGCCTTATCTCACTAGTTTTGTGTTTTGCAGAGAAGAAGGCAGCTAGATTCCCTTCCTTTCATGTAATAAAACATAGAGAATAATAGGTCTTACAGCAAACCAGAAGCAAAATTACAATGAAGACAAATATTTGAGAATGCATCCAAGAAATTTTTGGGAAAAAGGTGTGCCCTGGGAAAATAGATTCCAATCAACACAAATTAATTTCTCAGGAAAAGATTGTTAATGTTTCCCTCCTCCTTTATTTCAGCATTGGCATTTTGATTATGGGATTCAATTCATGCCACAGAATGAGGGCATGGCTTGATCCTGTCCAGTGCAAGTCTTGTTTGGGATGAAAAATAAAATAAGGTGTCCATACCTTAATGGATGAGAAATGAATAAGTTCTTCTGGTGCAGGTACCATGTCTTATTCATCTTTATGCCTCCTGAAATGACAAGCCCAGTCACCTGTGCATGGTAGATGATTGATAAAAGTTTACTGAACTGAATTACTGAAGACAAATGAATCTTGGGATCTGATGTGTGCTCTTAATCTTTTGAGGCTATTGTCAAGGACAAGCATGAGTCTTTTCTGGGAATGTGTATTCCTTCTTATTTTTAACTGTGTACCTGAAGGTTTATACATGGTTACTTAATCAGCATGGCATAAAATCCAAGGAAATAGCTCATTTACATTCTGCTTTATTTAAATTAGACCTGGGGAGCTCTTACTCAGCTTGCTTCGTTATTAATAAATAATGAATCTATTCAGGAAGGAGACGTCAGTACTGGGGTGAGGGAGGGCTAGCTGCAACCAGGTAGACTGCTAACATTTTAGTGAGGACTGAGTACTACAAACACTGTGTATGAGCAATTTGTGGAGTAAGTTTTAAATATAGCCTTGTCTTGGAGTCAAGGAATGACCAGATCAGCGATTGGTTGTTTCTATGTCTCATACCCAGAGTCTAGTTTTCCCCTTGTTAAAGTTATGACCAGTAAACAACTGTACTTTCTGCAAAACTGGGAAAGCACTTGCAATGGTCAGGCTTGAGTGTTGTATGTAGCAAAGCAAAGTTGGTGGGTGCAGAATGAAAGATAGTGATCACTTCTCCACTCAGGATTTATTTTCATTGTTTTTAGCTGAGAAAATAAATGTGGAGATTTTTCAGACAAACAGGGTTTCTTGAAAATGCAGGTAATTGCTCCCATTGGTGTGCTCTGAAAGCACGGCGATACTTGCTGGGATAGATCACGAGCTGACATTACATTTCCAGGCTGGAGAGCTGGCCTTTATCAGAGCCTCAGAGGAAAAGGAGGCTGAGATTGAATGAGGCTGTGAAAGAGCTGACTGCTGAGACCATCACTTTTGCATATAAATTTTAGATCCTTTAATAACGAGAAATGGTCTGGGTGCATTAAAATTCCACATTAGGCATTGGCTGGCTGTAGACATCCAGGCAAGTGTAGGGGAGAAAAAGATAATTTTCTTTCTACCCATTCTGAGTTCTTAGCCAGGACACACTGTAACAAAAGATGGCTTAACAAGAGAAAAACACATAGAAGTTTATTAACATGTCTGCTTCATATATACATGAGAGTTACCCAGGGAAAAATGAGTAAATTCCAAAGAGATGGCTTTGAATTCAGACATAAATACCATCTTTAACTGAAACAAAGAAGGGTGTGGGAAAGGCAGGTTATGGGGAAGTAATCAGGAAAAGCGTGGCAAACCAGGGTGAGGTTTATTATGCGGATTCGTCAGTGCTGTCTCCATTGTTACATCTCTAGTGAGTTAGACTGGTACAGAGAGGAGACACTTTTACAAATGGAGATTTCCTTCATAGATGTAAATTTTCTTTATGTAATTTCTGCTCTGTTTTCAGAGTTTCTCCTATGTCTGCATTTTCTCAAAATAATCAGCTCTAAATAATTCTTATGCCAAAGAGGCATATTATGGGGTGGCATATTCTGTTCTCCTACATGCTCCTTGCATCCCTTAAAGGGTTTTTTTGTGGGGGGTGTTAAATTGTCCTACTATTTAAAAGCATCTACCCTTAGTTATATAGTTCTCATGTGTAAATCTTAAGAGTGCAATTTAGGGCAGGCATGGTGGTTTATGTCTGTAGTCCCAGCACTTTGGGAGGCTGAGGTGGGAGGATTGCTTGAGTCTGGGAGTTCGAGACCAGCCTGAGCAACACAGCAAGACCTCCATCTATACCATACACACACACAAAATAAAATTGTTAATGCAAATTAATAATCTGATGGAAATCTTCCCACTTCTTTTTGGAATGCCAGAACAGTGAGTCACTAGAAAGTCTTCCAGGGAGGGGAAGTGGCTGCATCCGTGAGCTCGTCACTCATTGGCATACCAGTTATCTCTGCCCTGCAGAGAGCCAAGGCGTCCTTCAGACAGGAAATAGGATCTTAGTGGGTGGCCGCCAAGAGTGCACAGACTTTGAAGCAGGAAAAGACAGTCTCTAGAGCAACGTGGAAAGGATCCAGGTAAGGGAGCTTCCGTCGTCAGGGCCACAGTGGCACCAAGGGGATGCAGCAGAGGGGCTGACTTAGAAGACTAGTTTCTTTCCAATGCCACCCCATCCCACCACCCACGTCCTAAATGGTTTTGTGGAAGTGAATTGCTTAATTTCCCATCTTTTAGCCTTTAAAACATATTTTTCTCCCTCAAGTATTTGTTTTCAGGCAAAAGCAAGCCTCCAAAAGCCCCTTGGTTCTTCTCTGTCTCACCCCTTCTGCCTTGTACACCAGACTGCCAGCAAGCAAGCGGGGAAGTGGAGAACAGCTGGGATCCTCCAGTGAAAAGGTGGCTTAGTGCGAGAGATGTCAAGAGGCTGGGATTGGCGCCCATCGGGAGGCGCAGAGCTCTCTCACTCACGCTTCCTGGGAAATGAAGGAGAAATAATAGGCAGCCCACATTTGCAGCCAGCCAGCCTGGGTGGTATTCCGTGAGGTGAAGCACTCACTCATAAATCCCTTCTGGGGCCAGAGCTGGTTTGACAAGCTGCGGGATTTGGGTGGTCTGCCTGCTCTTTGGGAGCGGCCTTGGGAAGCTGAAGAGATTGAATCAGGACCTCAGGCCCTTTACAGACTCCCTTCTACACTTGGTTGCTGATTAAGAACATTATGTGGCATTTAAAATGGCACAATTATCTTCCTTTGGTGGTTCCTAGCTAAAAGTAGACTCCTATCAGCCCGTGACTGACGACAAGAAGGCTCTTCGTCCCTGTTTTTGAAATAAACATGGGTATAATCTGAATGTGTCAACTACTTATTTCCTAAGGGAGTCTAATGGATAATTTTTAAAATCTAACTTGGACGTATTCATAATAAGCATCATCCATTTTGCTAAGTTCTTTCCTAAGGCAAATAAATACAGTATTGCAATTGCTTTCTTTGTTCTTGTCAGAATGTTTCAGGTTTAGATTTCTCACCCCAGGGGAAGAAGAATGTGTGTACAAGTACATTTGGCAAAATTGGTTTGCAAATGTAGAGGAATATGCTTTTGAATAGAGTTTCCCTCCCATATTTTCTTATGCTATGGGTTGGAAAGGCTATATTTCCGTATTTGCCAAATGTAAACACAAACAGGCAAACAAACAAACACAATGTTTTTTAAAAAAGTTAAAACAACAGGAAGGCCAGAAGCAATCTGATTTCAGTAATATTTTCAATAAATTAATGGCCTGTATATGTGGCAACAGACACTTGGAAAAGATCAGGCCAACAGATGGGCACAAATAAAGCCACAGGGAAACTGGGAAGGATGATAAATATTATCTGCAGGACATTTTTATCCCCCTTGTTAATTAACTATCCTGCTTTTCTTACAACAGCTATGCTTATTTTCCTTTTTACTACAAAATTGTTTTATTTCATACTGCTTTCTTTCAAGCTTTCTCATATTTCCCTCCTGTGAGTTTTTTTTTTTTTCTTTTTTTTTCTCTATCCCAAATCTGCTTCAATTTTCCATCCTGTGTTCTCTCTCGCATCTCCTTCAAGGAGGTTTTTGCAGGGAGAAAGCAAGGACATTTCCTTTGCCTCTTGTCAGCTTCTTAACAATTTTCTTGCTATTAATGTCTAATAACTTTCCAGCCCCAGGGAATACACATACCTTCTTTTTCTATAAATTCTCGTGTGCTGTTCTCACTGCCCATCGTTGAAAATGCAACATGGCATTGTTGATCTTACTCTCACTCTCTTTTTTTACCTCTGGAAGAATTCCACAGATGAATTGGTTCTGCCCTGTATCTTTGAATGGTTTTTATTTTCTAATATCCAGTGTGGCGGCCTGGCAGAGACATTTAGTTGAAAGAACACGGGGCTCTGGAAACAGCCAGTCCTTGGTTCATATTCTAGTGTTGTCACTTATTAACCGAGTAATATTGGCTAAGTTCTTTGGTCCCTTTGAGCTGGTGTCTTCATTCCAATACCTATTCCAACCATCTGAGTTTGCTAATGGGTCTCAGGGAGATGTAAACCATATATCACTTGGCACCTCATTTCCTTTCTCTGATAGCAGAAAGTGGGAAGGTCATGACCAGTCCAGGGGCCTCTGAGTCAATCACGATTTTTCCTTCTGCAGAGTGTAATACCTTCCTTTCTTCATGTCACAGAAAAAAAACACAGTTGGTGAGTCAAAGAAGACCTTTCTGTTTTTTGAATAGCTTTGACTAGGTACAATTCTTGTAAAGGATTCTTCTTTGGCCAGAGAAGCCCAGATTCGAGGTCCCATGGTCCAGGAGGCATCTGGTATACCTCTCTTGGTATGCATACTCTCCCATTTTATTGACATCTCTCATCAGAGTGGTAGAGAATAGGAGATGATGCTGGAATTCTCCTTTCTGAGTATCAGTCTAGCATTGGCGGAGGGTCAAAAACTATAATAAAACTCTCTAAGGATTTGTCTAATTTGAATAACTCAGATCTGAGCCAACTATCATCTCCTTGGAGAAGGCTTCCCTGACCATATGATCAAAAATACTTCCCCCAGTCACCCTCCAGTCACCAGTCATCAATGTGCTTTATCCTCATCCCAGCACTCACCACTATCTGCAATGACTTGCTCATTTATATGTGTACTTGTTTATGTTTCTTGTTTGTTCTCTCCACCGAAACAAACTCTATGACAGCTAGATATCTACTCTTATTTTCTTTTCTAAGCCTCATTGCTTAGAAGAGTGTATGACAAAAGTAGGCCCCCAATAAATACTTGTTACATAAATAATTAGACTCTAGATCTCACTAATGTTGGAAATGACCCCAGCATCTATAAAGGAATGAATATAGCAAAAGATACAGTTCTAGCTGGGCTCAGCTAATCTCACCTGGTTCATCTACCGGGCTGGGCGTGTATGACAGGACAGAGTTTCTTTTATACATTTGAACTGTATCCTAGTTGAACACACTGATATATCCATAATGAAGTGACTATTCAAGAAGGACCAGGCAGTGATTGCAGTTTTATTTATTTCATGGAGCAGTAATCACCACAGTTGATCATGCCTCCTCCTTTTTGAAAACACTTTCTTACCTGTGTTCTCTCTTGAGTTTATCAGCACCGGCACCCCACTTCAGTGTCCACCATTGGTTCCTGTCATCTCCCCAACCTTGACTCTCTTCTCATCTCTGTCATCACTCATTCTCTAGGTGACTGTTTTAGTCACATGGCCTTGTTAGGGGTCAGAAGCGCATACCCCCAAATGTGGTGCTTTTACATGCTAAACTGAAGAAGCCTCGTGGTCTCTCTGATATCTCCCCGCTCCTGACATCTCTCCCCAAATCTTTATCTGCCTGAGATCTAGACCCTCCAAAAGGAACAATTGTTTTTTCTTCCCCTCTCTGTAATACCAAGAGTGTAATCACACCTGAACAGAACCTTTTCCAAGAAAATGTACAAATTCATCTCTGTTCCCTGAGCCACTCATCCTCCCTAGTAATCTCCTCAACAGAATCGCTCTTCCCTCCCCTCCTGTAACCTGCTCCACCAGGATGGTGTGTAAGTTTCTGAACGCTGTTGAGGGGTGGGCAATCCCTCAGTGGTTCTCCCCATATGTATACATTAAATAAATTCATTTGCCTTTTCTCCAATTAACCAGTCTTTTATGAGTTGATTTTTCAGTAAACCTTCAGAGGGTGAAGGAGAGGTTTCCCCTTGGCCCCTACAGCCTCAGATGCCTTTCCATTCTGACAACCATGACATTATATTTTTAGCCTAGACACATATTTCCAGGATGTGTGACATCCCCATTTGGATGTTGAGGTTGATTGCATGATGTCCACAGCCTTTGCCGTGTGACTCTGCATTCCCTCTCACTGAGAGGCAGGATCTACTCTTCCTGCCACCCCTGTGGAATCTGGGCTTAGTCTGTCACTTGCTTGACAGGATGAAGCCAAATTCAATGTATTATAGGGAAAGGAAATATCTTTTCCTCACCTATCACTATGTTCATGACTGAGGCCCCTATAACAAAAGACAGATTAAAAAGACAAAAGCAAAAACGTGTGTTTAGTATAAGTTTTGTGTGACTTGGGAGTCTTCTGAAGAAACAGTTAAACGTGTGTATTTTTATGCTTAGGTGTAGGAAGAGAGGATAATCATGGAGAAATATGACTGGAGGACGAAAGGTGTGATCTGCTAGTACTAAACTGGGAGGAGCTTAGCGAGGCTTGTACATTCTGATTTTTCTCTGTGTCCCTGTGTCTTCAGAGATAAGGATGTTTCCTTTTCTCTGGGTATATGAAGGGTATCTCTTGAATGAGGGTCTTATGATCTGCTTCAGAATAGAAGGGCAGGAGAAGGTCAGAGAGTGACCTTCCTAGGTTTTATGACCTGCTTCAGGGGAGAAGAGTGAGGGAGGAATGAGAGTGATCTTCCTGCTTCTGCTGTTTTCTCAAATGCCAAGGTGCCATATTTTGGGGTAGGATATTCTGAACCCCATCAGTGTGCATATACTAAGCCTAGTCCTCAAGAATACTTGTGTATTTCCACTTATTGTCTCTTGTACTTCTGCTACTACCATGAGAAGCACAAGATTAGGCTAACCCTCTGGCCCTGAGAGGAGAATGAGAAGGCAGGGCACGGTGGCACATGCCTGTAATCGCAGCTACTCGGGAGGCTGAGACAGGAGAATCACTTGAACCCAGGAGGCGGAGGTTGTGATGAGCTGAGATTGCGCCATTGCACTCCAGCCTGGTCAACAAGAGCGAAACTCCGTCTCAAAAAAAGAAAAAAAAATGATAGGATGAGAAATTTGCAGCAGAGCTTCCTAAGGAACTTCAGTCAAGCCCTGTTAGAGTGGATCACAAATCCAGCAGAGATTGGCTGAGCCAAGAACTAAGCAGCTGACTCTCATTTAACCCCCAGACTCAATAACTATAAGAATTATAGCTTTAACCCATTGAGTTTTTTAAAAATTAATTTTAGGCCGGGCGCGGTGGCTCAAGCCTGTATCCAAGCACTGGGTTGGGGGGATAGCCGCAGAGCGGATCGACGAGTCAAGAGGGATCGGCGAGCCATCCTGGTAATACGGTGAAACCCTCGTCTCTACGTTAAAATACAAAAAAACTAGCCGGGCGACGGAGCTGGGCGCCTGTATTCCCAGGTACCGCGAGCTGAGGCAAGCCCGCAGAATGGCGTAAAGCCCGGCGGGCAGTCGTGAAGCTGGCAGTGAGCTGGGAGACCGCCACTGCATCCGAGCCCCTGGGCAGTGGCCAGAGCAAGATCTTCTGTCTCAAAAAAAAAAAGAAAAAAAAAAAAAGTTAATTTTAGATTTAATTCGCATAGTATAAATTGCATACATTTAAAAGATTCAGTGAGTTTTGACAGTGTATACATTGGTGATCTCAAATACTTGGCATTGTCAGTCTTTTAAATTTTAACCATTCTCATAGAGTAGGTAGGGGTATCTCATTGTAGTTTTTTTTGCTTTGTTTGTTTGTTTGTTTGAGACAGGGTCTTACTCTGTCACCCAGGCTGGAGTGCAGTGGTGAGATTTCGGTTCACTGCAACCTTTGCCTCCTGGGTTCAAGCCATCCTCCCACCTCAGCCTCCCAAGTAACTGGGACTACAGGTGCTTGCCACCATGCCCAGCTAATTTTTTTGATAGAGATGGGGTTTCGCCATGTTGTCCAGGCTGGTCTCAAACTCCTGGGCTCAAGCAATCCACCCACTTAAATCTTTAGCCTAGACACCCCAATGTGCTGCACGTAGCCCTCATTGTAGTTTTAATTCATTTCCCTGAGGACTAATAATGTTGAACACCTTTTCATGTGCCTATTGGCCATTTGTCTATCCTCTTTTTGTGACTGTTGAAATCTTTTGCTCCTTTTAAAATTATCTTCATATTCTTGAATTATTAGAGCTCTTTATAGATTCTAGATACAGGTTATTTGTTAGATATATGTGTTGTGAATTTTTTCTTCTATTTTGTGGCTTACCATTTTGAATTCTGAATTCTCAACAACACTTATTGTTTTTTCTTTTATGCATTGTGCTTTTTGTGTCTTATATGCTAGTGAGTTTTGAGGTGGTTTGTGACTCAGCATTAACTAGCTGAGACAGAAATCTAATAGATATTTCAAAACCAATGTTTCCAAAACTGACCCTTCCACCCCGTAACCTGCTTGTCCAACAGGTGTCCTCATCTCCAAAAGTGTAATCCATTCTTTCGGTTATCAGGCAAAAAACTTTATTCTCTTCTTCCTGCCCCACTCTACGTGTAATCATCAGCAAATCCTATTGGAATTCCCTGCAAAGTATACCCATAGCTCCATAACTTGACCATCTGTCAGCATCTCAACCACTATCACCCTGGTCCAAGCTGCCATGGTCTCTGCCTTGAGTTTTTGTAATCATCTCTAAACTGACATCCCTTTTTTTGATTGTTGCATCACGATCTATTTTCAATATGGAAACTAGAATGATGCTTCTAAGATTTTAAGTCTAATTATGACTCTCATCTGCTCAAAATCTTCCAGGGTTTTCTTTATTCAGGTTAAAACTCAAAATCCTTGTAATAACTCACAACACCCTGCACAGTCTTTCCCCACCTCTACTCTCTCTGATATCACTTATGACCACTCTCTTTAGCTCTCACACACTGCTCATGCCCTCCTGGACTTCTTGCTGCTCCTTCAATATTCTAAGCAAATATCTTCTCAAGGCCTTTGCGTCTGATGCTCCTGTATCTGTAATAGTTTCCTCCCACATAGTTGTGTCCACAAATTCCTTTATTTTCCTCAGGTCTCTACCTACCACTTTGACATCTGACATTACATGCTTTATTCTTATTTTTTCCTACCACTTGATTTTTATACATTTGTTTGATATTTGTTTCTCTTCACCTCTTTTCCCTGTACCCTGCCAAATCTTTAGAATGTAAGTCTCACCAGGGCAGGGATGTTATTTTGTTACCGGTGGATCCTCTGGGCTTGAAAATTGTAAGCTTTTTGAGAGTACAGTGTTAACCTGTATATAATAAATGACTTAAAGTTTAAAATCAAATTTATAATTTTTGATAAATATGAAAAGTCTGAATACTCTCTACAAGTGGAGAATATGTTTACAATGTTGATGTCCTCAGCTGGGCACAGTGGCTTACATCTGTAATCCCAGCACTTTGGCTGTGGCAGAGGATCCCTTGAGGCCAGGAGTTCAAGACCAGCCTGAGCAACATAGTGAGACCCCCCCCATCCCTATGTAAAAATATTATAAATAAATAAAACATTGATGTTCTTAAATAGTCGACTTACCCTCTAACACTTATCCTATATTTCTGCTATTGTTCACACCTAAACTTCCCCAAAGTTGCCTATATGCGTAGTTTCCACTCCAATTAATTAATTGAAAGACTCCTCTTGCCATAAGGGTCAAGGAATTTTCCAAGGTTGAGGACAAGGGTCGAGATTACAGTAGGCTGGTACAGTGAGTTGGAATCACTTCTTTTGAAAGTTTACTCATAACAGAGTGGACTGGAGAAAAGAAAGGAAGATGAATAGCTTTGACAGATTTCTTCTGGATTTTCTGAATTTCTCATGTTTGCTCTAGATAGTTTTTATTTTGTGCTTGGGTGAATCTGCTGTTTCCTTCCTCATATGTGTATTTTAGTTCAGAGTTTGTTTTCTTTTTTTAAGTGCTCTTATCCTAACAGATGTTTTAATATATCATGTCTTAGTTTTGTTTCCAAGAGGTGATGTGCTACAGTTTATCACTGAGGTCCTGAGATAGTCCATACTCTAAGCTTTGTGTCTACTGTGGGGGCAAAGGGAAAACTTCCCCCTTGTTCTCTGAAGAGTCATTGAAAATCAACTGACAAAAGGCAGATTGATAGGGAAAAAAATCCATACACACTTATTAATGTGGGAGGCATGGGGAGGAAATCACCTCCCTAGTAGGGTACAGAAGCTTATATACCTTTTTCCTTAGGGGAGGGAAGAGATGAGAGATGAAGACAATTCTTTTGAGGACCAGTACCTCATTGTTCAGGAGAATGACTGGACCAGGGACACAGAAATTAACTTGTAAATGATTCTTTTTGGAATTCGAATGAACTTGAGAAGCAGGCATTATCTTGTGAAAAAGTCTATTCAGATGTGCTTGCATTTTCAGTCTTCTTTTTTAACGAGATTTCAGGGAGGGGATATATCTTAGTCTGTTTGTGTTGCTATAAAGAAATACTTGAGGCTGGGTAATTTATAAAGAAAACAGGTGTATTTGGCTCATGGTTTTGCAGGCTGTAGAAAAATCATGGTGCCAGCGTCTGCTCCTGGTAAGGGCCTCAGGAAGCTTCCTCTCATGGCAGAACGGAAGGGGAGCCAGCATCACATAGTGGGAAGAAGGAAGCAAGAGAGAGAGACAGGGGGTGTCAGGGAGTTCTCATGGGAGCTAAGAGTAAGAACTCACTTACTGTGAGGATGGCACCAAGCCCTTCGTGAAGAATCCACCCCGAGATCCAAACACTTCCCACTAGGTCCCACCTGCAACACTGGTGATCAAGTTTCAACATGAGATGTGGAGGGGACAGACATCCAAACCATATCAGGATAGAAGGCAGTTGTGCCTTTGTTAAGAAGCTTTCATGGTCAGATAAGGAAATTCCAGACAGAGTTGCTCCCTGTACTTGGCAGAGAAAGGAACAAGACTAGGTTAGAAGGGCCTTGGTTCTGAGGCCTTTCAATTTTTAAAAGCACTCAGCATACTCAAGAGCCATACTTTCATTTTTTGCACCCCAACACTACGTAGCTCCCCAATGGGAAACTGAGGGGACACACATTGATTTCCAGGAGTGTTAGCTAATGAAGACAGAAAGAGGCGCTATGTCTGCCAGATTGGAGGATGAAGGAATAGAAAACTTAAATTGACTTAATAATGAACCAATGATCTCACACTAAGAGGAGTCTAGAGGTAGGGTGGGCCTCAGGATCCACATCTCTGTGACGCGTTTGCCTCTGCTCCCTTCTGAGTGTTGGTCTCATTCTCAGGTTGGCATCAAGATGGCTTGTAATTCTAGGCATCATATTTGGACATAACTGCATCCAGAGGAAAAAGGACCATTCCCTTCCAAACTTCCACTGTCTCTTTCTAAGAAGTGAAGAAACATTTCCCACATGCCTTTCCCACCCCTGTCCCCAAGCAGATTTCACATTTTATATCAACAGACAGAAGTGCACCATATGCCTACCCAGTCTTAAACTGGTGAGGGGCCTGGGACCCCCATGATCGCCTTAGACTTCTCAGGGTCTCACCCTGGAGGTCACATTGGGGTCATCTTCCTTTAAGCCATGCAGAGGGGTACATAACTGAACAAAAGTAAGGTTTTGTTCAGTAGGAAGAAGACAGAGTTTAGAGTAAAAGCAGATACAACTAACTGTACCTGCTACAGATGCCCATCCGGATCCTACCACATTTTTTACATAAATGGAAAGTAAAAGTGAAAGTGGATCCATGTGGACGTCAGTTGATGGTTGGCTTTAATCCATCAGAGGAGGACACACTAGGTTAGAAGTAAAAATAATCTGTTTCTGCAAGTTTGGAATATGTAAACTCAAAAACATCCATGTAAAAGTATCAATAAAATCTTATTTTGCATAAAGATTAAAATGATGTTAATCTGGGCCAGGTGCGGTGGCTCACACCTGTAATCCCAGCACTTTGGGAGGCCGAGGTGAGCTGATCACTTGAGGTCAGGAGTTCAAGACTAGCCTGGCCAATATGGTGAAACCCTGTCTCTACTAAAAATACAAAAAATTAGCTGGGTGTGTTAGCACGTGCCTGTAGTCTCAGCTACTTGGGAGGCTGAGGCATGAGAATCACTTGAACCAAAGAGGTGGAGATTGCAGTGAGCAGAGATCATGCCACTGTACTCTAGCCTGTGCAATAGAACCAGACTCTGTCTCAAAAAAAAAAAAAAAAAAAAAAAGAGATGTTAATCCACTAAGTTAAAACAAATTATCAAGAGTCATGTAATTTTTTTAAAGCTGATAGAGTGAATATTGTAGTCTTTGCTTATACTTTTGCAACATGATCATTTTAGCTGGTAAACAGATAAACCAACCCGGTTTTGCAAGATTCAATAAACCATGCTGTTGTTTGCATTTTGGGACTTCTGCGAGTGATTTTAGTTACTATTATACTATTGTTTTAGCATTCACAGTTATTATTATGCAAAGTATTTTTACAACTCATAACAATGTCATTCAAATGTTCACAAAATAGGGATGCAAGCGTTTACATTGAAAAATGTTCCCCCGGCCTGGCGCGGTGGCTCAAGCCTGTAATCCCAGCACTTTGGGAGGCCGAGACGGGCGGATCACGAGGTCAGGAGATCGACACCATCCTGGCTAACACGGTGAAACCCCGTCTCTACTAAAAAAAATACAAAAAACTAGCCGGGCGAGGTGGCGGGTGCCTGTAGTCCCAGCTACTCAGGAGGCTGAGGCAGGAGAATGGTGTAAACCCGGGAGGCGGAGCTTGCAGTGAGCTGAGATCTGGCCACTGCACCCCAGCCTGGGCGACAGAGCGAGACTCCGTCTCAAACAAAAAAAAATAAAGAAAAAAAATAAAGAAAAATGTTCCCCCAAATCAACAGCATTTGAAGGGAAGTTACATGTGATAAGACGCCAGGAAGGAGGGAAAAGGACTACTCTGAACCATGGTGCAGTTAATATGGGAGACAATACTCCATGAAATATTAGATGTAATGCTGGGAACAGGAAAAACAGCTTTAAAGCAAAAAATATGTTATAACTTGTAAATGTGCTCTGAGAATACATCTGTCTTATTTTATATTTATTCCCTTGAGAAAATCATTCTTGAATTATGCAAGTTCAAATTATACAAGGTCTGGCAAGACACATCTTTCGTATGAAATAAGACCTCCCCACATTTTTATGACCAGAAATAATCCAACTTAAAAAAAAAAGTCAGTGCTGCTTCGCACTTAAATAAACAAGTTCCAGGTTGTCTTTTTAATAGGAAAACTGCATTTTTAGATTATATAATCCATCAGTCTGAATTGCTTAGAAAGTGCTTAGCAAAGTCCTATGTGCATATAAGTGTAAAGGAAATGTTTTTTAGTGATAAGAATCAGATAGTTAATATTTTGAAAGCATTTTGTTCACACAGGTGGAGAGCTAAATTAATTTCCTTGAACTGTGTAGGAGAATGCACAGGTATCAATTTAATTCAGCTTCTTATTAGTGCAAAACCCACAGGAATGTTACCATGTAACAGTCAGCTGTCCACATGATTTATGCTATTTATTATTTTAAAAGGAGTATTTTGCATTTCTTTTTATTTCCATGTGATAACCTCGGCAGAGTGAAATCCCATTTCTAGTTTCCACGCTGTCATAAAAACAGGTTTGGCTTTTCAAGTTCAGTCGTGTGATTTGTGTGTGTAGTTTCAATTTGTGATGTGTCAGCCAGTGAACAGCTGATTTAATAACAGTTAAGAACCTCTACTACGTAGGAATGACTGAAGTGATGTTTCTCTAGATCAATAGTATTGCCTGGTTTTACTGAGGAAATAAATCATTTTGCCACATGGTTGCCAAAATGTGAGAGGTTTTTGGATCGATGACACAAACCTATGTTATCTTTGGAGAGACTATGAGACCTTAGTTCATCAATCAAATCAACTTTAATTAAATCTAATTTAATGGACTACTGCCTAGTAAAAAGAACACTTAAAGTCATAGTTGAAGCGCACAGGGCTTTTCTTTTCCTACAAGTAGCGAATACACTAAAAAGAAGGCAGCAGCTCAGTGGAGCTGCCAGCAAGCCCTCCCTGCTGACGGATTTCTGAGAGTGGCTTCCCTTCTGATATTCTTGCTCAGAATCAGAAGGTAAGACCTGAGTCTTACCTTTTAATGTAAGAAAAAGATGCTGCAGGCTATGTAGGCAGGAACCAATGGATCTCTAATTAGATTTTGGTGTTGAAAACAGGGGTCATCAAGAAACCACCTCCCTTTCCGTCTATTCTTTCACACTTTTTTTTGTGTGGTAAATATTTATTTTTGTCATTTTAGTCATTTTGAAGCATGCAATTTAGTGGCATTAATTATATTCACAGAGTTGTGCAACTATCACCACCATCTAGTTCCAAAACATTTTTATCACCCCCAACAGAAACTATATTATTTAAGCAATAACCCCTCATTTTCTTCTTCCTCGGCCCCTGATAACAACTTCTCCTCCTCCTTCTCCTCCTCCTCCTCCCCCTCCTCCCCCTCCTCCTTTCTCCTCTTCTTCTTCTTCTTTTTTTTTTTTAATTTTTTTTAGACAGGGTGTCACTCTGTTGCCCATGCTGGAGTGCAGTGACACACAGCTCATTGCAGCTTTGACTTCCTGGGCTCAGGTGATCTTCCCACCTCAGGCTCCTGGGTAGCTGGGACTACAGGCACTCACCACCATGCCCAGCTAATTGTTTGCATTTTTTTTTGGGTAGAGACAGAGTCTTGCCATGTTGCGCAGGCTGGTGTCAAACTCCTGGGCTCAAGCAATCCACCTGCCTTGGCCTCTCAAAGAGCTGGGATTATAGGAGTCAGCCACTGTGCCTGACCACCCCTGGTAATTTTTTTTTTTTTTTTTTTTTTTTTTTTTTTTTTTGGCGAGAGAGTCTTGCTGTGTCACCCAGGCTGGAGTGCAGTGGCATGATCTCGGCTGACTGCAACCTCCGCTTCCTGGGTTCAAGCAATTCTCCTGCCTCAGCCTCCTGAGTAGCTGGGATTACAAGCACCCACCTCCACGTCTGGCTAACTTTTGTAGAGACAGGGTTTCGCCACACTGGCCGGGCTGGTCTTGAACTCCTGACCTCAAGTGATCCACCCACTTCAGCCTCCCAAGGTGCTGGGATTGCAGGCATGAGATGCCGCACCCAGCCCACCCCTGGTAACTTCTAATCTATTTTCTGTCTCTATGAGTTTCCTTACTATAGATACCTCATATAAGGGGAATCATTCAATATTGGCTCTTTTGTAACTGATTTGTTTCACAGGGTTTCACCTAGGGTTTCACATAGGTATTTTCACATAGGTATTTTCACATAGGTATTTTCACATAGGTATTTTCAGGGTTCGTCCATGTTGTAGCATGTCTCAGAACTTCCTTCCTTTTAAAGTTTGTTCCTGGGAAACCTGCCCGTGGCAGCAGTATGACAGTCATATGACACAGTGGTATGAGAGTAGGAGTGGGGCTGATGTGGTCTGCAGGGCATGGGGAAGATGTCCTTGAGGTGGTGATGTTTGAACAAAGCTCTGAAGATTCATTGGCTCAGGGTTCCACAGGCCGTACAGGAAGCATAGTGGCTTCTGCTTCCGAGGAGGCCTCAGGAAGCTTCCAATCACGATGGAAGGCAACAGGGAGCGAGGCACTTCACATGGCTGGAGCAGGAGGAAGAGAGAAAGAGAAGATGATGTAGGTAAAGAGGAGAATGGATGGTGTTCCAGGTTGAAGGAAGAGCAAGAGGAAAACCCCAAGGCAAAAAGAAGTCTGGGGAAAAAGAAGTCCTGGACCCTTAAAGACCGGCTGCTGGCCGGGCTTGGTGGCTCACACCTGCAATCCCAGCACTTTGGGAGGCCAAGGTGGGAGGATCACTTGAGATCAGGAGTTCAAGACCAGCCTGGCTAACATGGTGAAGCCCTGTCTCTACTAAAAATATAAAAATTAACTGGGCATGGTGGTGAATGCCTATAATCCCAGTTACTTGGGAGGCTGAGGCAGGAGAATTGCTTGAACCTGGGAGGTAGAGGTTGCCATGAGCTGAGATCATGCCACTGCACTCCAGCCTGGGTGACAGAGCAAGACTCCATCTCAAAATAAATAAATAAATAAATAAATATAAAAATAAAGACCAGGTTGCAGAACACAGTGCCAGGAGTGGGTAGCCTGGGGAAAGTGCTAGATCATGCAGAGCTCTACTATGGCCACATTAAAAATAGCGGATTGGAGGGTGTGTGTGTGTGTGCACGCACATGTGTGTGACAGGGAGCATCGTGTGTGTTTTGAAAAGTCATTCTGGCTGATGATTTATGGGTTAGAAGGGAAAAGGAGCTGGGATGTCAGAAAAAAAACTGACAGTCTGTAATCTCTGGTCCAGCATCTCTGGTCAAGAGATGCTGTCTTGGACTTGTGTCATTGCTGTTGATGTGTGGAAAGTGGATGGATTCAGTGAGACTGCAGAGATAAAATTACTTAAGATGGTCAATTTTGTGTTACACATATTTTACCACAACTTTTAAAAGTCACCAGGCCATGGTGATTGGATATGGGCAGAAGGGACAAGGAGTGGCAAGGATTTTAGGCTCGAGCAAATGGACAAATAGTCCCTTGGAGGAACACTAAGTTTGTGTGGGTCCACGAGTTTAGTTCTGGACAGTTTGAGGTGCAGATGCTATTTATGGAAGTGGATATATTGATCTTGGGCCTGAAGGAGATGTATGACCAACAGGCCCATGCTGAATCCTAGTCATCAGGCTGGAGTTCAGACGCAGGACTTAAATCTTGGGAGGAAGTGGCAAGACAAATGTAGAGTTTCAGGCATAAACAATCTTGTTAGGCAGAGAAGGCTCCTATCAACATAACTGAGTTTGGGAATAATAAATCTGCTATCAGAATTGGCAAATGAAATCAAGGACAGAAACCGTGTTTCCCAATTACTGTCTTGGGTCCTAAAAGATCCCATCTTGTTTTTTTTCCTGCTGCACAAGAATCGAAAACATTCCTGGAAATGGAGAGTCCTGACATGATGGCCCCATGATGAAAATAACCCAGATCCCTGAGTCACCATGTGGACACGAGACACCAAGGAGAAAACATGTGAACCTTAATAAGTTTGGGGTGAGAGGTAAAGAAACTTTAAGTATGTTAAGCTTCTGTCGTTTCAAGGTAATATAGTGTGGAAGGCAGAAAAATGGCCCACTCTCTCCTGGCATCTATTAAAGATGTCCAAATCCTCATTTCTGGAACAGGTGAATATGTTAAGTTACATGGCAGTAGCAGTCACATAGCAGATCGAATTAAGGTTTGTATTAGTCTGTTCTTACATGGCTATAAAGAAATACCTGAGCCTGAGTAATTTATAAAGAAAAGAGGATTAATTGGCTCACGGTTTTGCAGGCTGTACAGGAAGCATAGTGGCTTCTGTTTCTGGGGAGACCTCAGGAAGCTTCCAATCATGGTGAAAGGCAAAGGAGTGAGGTACTTCACACAACTGGAGCAGGAGGAAAAGAGAGAGAGAGAAGTAGGGGAGGTGCTACACGCTTTTAAACAACCAGATCTCGTAAGAACTTACTCCCCATCAAGAGAACAGCATCAAGGGGATGGAGCTAAACCATTTATGAAGGATCCGTCCCCATGATCCAGTCACCTCCCACCAGGCCCCACCTCTAGCTATAGGGATTGCAGTTGATTATAGTTGAACATGAGATTTGTGCAGAGACACAGGTCCAAACCATATCAAGGTTGCATATCAGAAGTCTCCAAAATTTAAAAGTCTCCTGGATTACCCTGCTGGTCCTAATCACTGGAGTCCTTAAAAGCAGAGAACCTTTCCCATTTGTGGTCAGAGAGAGATGTGATAAAGAAAGCAGCATCAGACACATGTGATATTATTGACTTTGATGAGGGTAGGAAGGGGCCACGAGCCAGGGAATGTGAGCAGCCTCGAGAAACTGACCTCATTTAACTAAATTACTTCTTTAAAGGCCCTACCTTCAAACGTGGCCACATTCTGAGAGGGGGTTAGGACTTCAACATATGAATTTTGGTGTGACACAAATCAGTCCATCCTACCAAGACTGTAGACTTTTAGATTGTGACAGTTATGAAAATGCAAATCATGTTTTTGTTCCATGAGTTTAAGGTATATTCCAGAATTACTTCTGTCATCAACTCACCTCAAAAGCACAGCATAGGCAGAGCAGAACATTGAGCTCCTGGAGAACTCTCAGGAGGCAGGCATTTGGGGCCAGTGTAATAGAAAAGCAAGGCTGGGGAAAGACCAATTTGAAATACTTCCTTGCAATCTGCTTTGGTATAATCCATTAACCCAGGTGAGTAGTGGAGCCCAGGCTTGCTCTTTACTCAGCTTTTCCTCCTGTATGCATTCCTTATAGCCTCTTCCTATATTGGTCAACAGAAATGTCCATCATAGCCCCAATACGTTACTAGAATATGTTATTTTGGAAAATACAAACTATGGAAAACCCCATAGGCATTTGTAATTTTGTAAAGTTATAGGTTCAGGGAAAAACCAGCCAAAAAACCTGATCATTTTATTATGATAATAAATCAAATTTTGTATAAAAGTATCTATGGCATGTGGCCAGGCCTCCATTTTTGCTCTGTGTCTCTGGAGACCATGCCATCATGTAGATTCTTGCAGGAGGCAGGGTCAGTCTTAAATGCTTTGGAGGTTATACTGTTGTTTGAAAGAAATTACAAACCAGACTAAGAATATAAAATATATGTAAAACCACAACATCTATAAACCTTTATAATCATACAAGTAATAAAATTACATTTGAGGTCATAAAATAGGTATAAACGTACTAAGTACATGGATTATAAAACAGGCACTAATGTATTATAGAATAAAATATTCCTGAATTATAAAATAGGCACTAATGTATGATAGCATAAAATATACCTGGATTATGTTAAAAATGCAACTTTACTATATCATAAATTTGATTCATGTCTAGCATATAGACAAACACATGATCAACATTAAATTTGTTTGACTTTTAATTCCAAGGTGTGGTTGAGATGTGCTTTCAATAGCCTGTTTCTCGAAATCTTTCATAACACTGTTCAAGGAAGGTAGGACTGTCATTTTTTTTTGTAGAGGTATCTTCTGTAGTTAATCAAGGAGTTCTTCTCAGGGTTATTCTCACAGTCAGATTCATTCTTTTCATTTCAGCATCTTTACACATTTAAAGACAGACCCTGTCTAAATTACATGGAGTTTAGATTTGCTGTCTGCTGAGTTTATTCCTCCTTTGTCTTTGTTGCCTCCATCTCCAACTTCCCACACCAACTGTCATCCAAATGTCATTGTTTGCCCCAACCACACCTACTTTCTAGTTTTAGAGCCTCCTCCATTGGTGTGAGTCTTGTAGGGTTGGGGAGAGCGGGGGCAAAGAAGGGGAGGGAGGCAGGGTCGTCCTTACAGTACAGAGCCTGAAATTGAGAGAGCCTCCCCGTCCCTGGCCCTTGACAGCCAGAGTGAGGGACAGGACCTTCCAGCCTTGACTTTACATGCCCAGGGAGTGATACAAAGATGCAGGAACAGCTGAGAGAAGATGCCCTCTGGTGTTCAGAGTCCATGTCGGTCTTGGCCTTGAGTTTCCAATGGAAGCAGACCCAGCGGCTCTGTCCTGAAGCCATTCTTCCTGCTGTCCAGCCTTGTTCCTGACCATTTTCCAAGCTTACTTCTTTAGTCATCCTGTGGATTCTGCATGCTGTTTGGCAGCCTTCCAACAAGTTCCCTTTTGCTTAAGTTTCTGAGGCTTGCAGCTATCCGATGTGCAGGGAGTATCAGAGAATGAAGAATGTATGGACATGACATACGTTTGCCAGGGGAGTGGGACAGAGTGATGCTGTGGTGCTGAACTGTCATTCTCATGTTTTTGCGTATTACACATTGCTGACGTTTTTACCAAAATGGTAACTTCAGACGTTTTTAAGGGAATATCCTCATGCTGCGTTTCATCAGACCTGCGGTCCAGAGGTTCTCTGTGATGAGCTCTTTCATTTTTCCATCTTTCTCTCTCCCACATGCCCTCACTCAGTGGTTACTAAGTAATGACTGTCTTCTTAGATCAGCTGGGTCAGCATGGGTATCAGCATCAACTAGACATCATGTTTAGATCTTGCCTTCTGATATGAATGCCTGCTCCTGGATGTTTGGATCCAGGCCACAGGTCTAGAGCTCCTCTTTCCTTCCTTTGCTAAGCTTCCCATCCTGAACACCCCTGCCCCTTTCCCTCTGGTATCTGGCATCAGCTAGGAAACTTGGAGTGCAAATCACCAGTTTGGATCTTAACAAGAAGGGATGGAGGTCTCAGTGAGGCCCTGTGCTTCTTGTGCAGACCTCTCCACCCTGATCCCAACAGAAGAGGAAGTTACCAGATTTACATTTAAGTCACCAGAGGGTCATTCCAGTGAGTTATTCAGAACAAAGAGATCTGCTCCAAACTGAAGAATCTAAAATCTACTGGTAACTCCTGTGATGAAGTTTCTTTGAGACAATCAAACAATAGTAGTTAAGGATCTTGAATGTGAGTATTAACTTGACCTTGAGGGTCTTGGTTCCACTGCTTAATTGCTAGACATGGTGGCCTCATGTGGAGAGGGCAGGGCAGGTCCTATTTTTTCTTAGAAATCCTATGCCTAGCCCAGGGTATCCATATCTTTTGTAGAATGAATGAATTCTTCCATGGTCTGCATTCAGGGAATGATTTTCCTTAAATACTGAATCTGGAAAGGTTTTAGGCTAGTGAGATCTAACCAAGGAGTTCACAGATTTAAAGTCCAGAGGCACTTCCATCTATTCATTAGGTTATTTCAGATTTGTGTCTTTGGCTCTATTACACTTGCAGAATTCATCACATTGGAGTTATATAAAACAAGGTCAATTTATTAATTTACAATGTGTAATTACCTAGTGCAGCTGTCTGCAGATGGTATTCCCTTTCTGGGTATTTCTCAGATAACTAAATTTAGATCAGAATACCGCTGGGTGAATATATAATTAGACTCCAAAGGGAGTCATATGTCCCCAAGGGGTATTTCTAACAAGCTATGGTAGCTTCACAGAAATACCTTTCTTCTCTTTGGGGAGAAAGAATATTTCTATTCAGCCATTGTCTGAGAGAAAATAGCACAGCAGCTGAGGCTTGGTTTGGGGACTTCTAGCTTTTATATTGTATGTTTTTAATTTTTTGAATGCCCTGTCCTCGCCTGAATTTAGAAAACCTAGACTGCTCACAGCAGTATCACATAATAGTTATTTTTGCCTTGGTATGAATTCAAATCTGTGCATTATCTTTCTAAGGTATTTTATATGTTGAAGCTCACTTCAAAATACGGGCCTCAAAGCATTGTTCTTATAGAAGGAAATCCATAGATTGGTGAGTGCTGGGGAAATATTATATTTCTTGGTCACAGGGCAATTGGTCAGTGTTACTGACACCGGCCCATGTGGGCAGGCTCCTACCTTGTCTGTAAATAAGAAGATTCTGTTTCTGCTTTAAAGATCCAGGATCACTGTGTGAAATTACATAACTGTTGGGTGTGTTTGCTGGAAGAAACACTGCCATTGTTTCTCAGCTATGTTTTGCTAAACTCCATGAGGTCATCCACTCATCTTTGCCTCTTGACTTTTCAACCTCCTAAGTACCCATTCATGTGAGGGCTTTTGCTGCTGTTCTGTTCTTTCCTCTGCCTAGAAAATGCTCTCCCAGGTAGCTACATGGCTCCTGCATTTCCTTAGAATCTCTGCTGGAATAGCATCTTTTAGAGAGAACTTCCCCTGTGCCTGCCTAGAACGGTAGCCGTATCCCTTCGTCTACCTTCATACCCTACTCTACTTTGTTGATAGCACTTATTACCGCCTGCCAATAGGTTATGCATCGAGGTATTTATTATCTATCTGTCTTTCATTTTAGCTTCATGAGGGCAGAGGGTTTTGGTTCATCTCTGCTTTTTAGGTGAGTGCCTTGCACATAGTATGCTCTCAGTAAATATTTGTCAAACAAGCAAATGAATTAATGAATGTGTTAAAATGTACTAATCTCAAGTTCAGAGGTTATTTCTTCTGGATTATTTTGCAGCTGGGCCCTTTCTTTTCTTTGTTTTTCCCTCCCTCCCTTCCTTCTTATTCGTCTTCCTAAAATAAATATTTATCGAGGCATTGAAATCCTAGACTGAAAAAGGTTAATTCTAGAATGGTTTTCCATGGACCATGAGTGCTTGCTGTCTTCTTTTCCCAGATGGTAAGTTTTTCTGCTTGTGGGTTCTCCATATTTTAGGACCTGCAGTTCTCAGTTTACTGATTACATCATCTTCCTTTACACATGGCTTGAAGGATGACAATCATGAGAAAACTGAGCTCATGAAAATAGCAGTGTGCTGAGCTTATTTTCTAGTGGGGCTCCAGTGCCTGGTGCAGGAAAAGCGTTTTGTGAATATTTGTAGAACAAGTGGATTTAAATGAATGATAAGACACTGAGTTAGAAGACATCTGCCTTAGGCACATCAGGGTAGAATGCATGGAAAAGCCAAATGCCCCAAAACTAGTTTTAAAATGTTGTAAGTAAGATTCATTTTGTTCCCTTAATTGGAGATCTTTTTTTCTATTGCCCTTACTTAGACACAAAAGGGAATGAGAACAAATGTGCCAAATCATTGTTTATATCTGATCATGAATTATTTATCCAAAATATAAGCTCTGTAATTTAGCTTCAGAATTAGTCGTTACAGCAAATCAGGAAATGTATTTATAATAACTTGACTTTTCTCTGTTTATTAATTAAAAAAATAACTGATGTAGACTTATATGTTAAAAAAATTTTTGAAGCTATCTAGTGAAAAGTTAAGCCGCTCTCTCACTCCTGTCTTCTAGTTTCTGTCATTAATCTCTAGATTAACAACAATTCCCAGTTTCTTCCATAGCTTCCTAGTTTATCTCTACATATATATTTAATTGTTCCTTTTTGAAAATATAAATGGTAGCATACAGTCATTGTTCTTCATCTTGCTCTTTTTAATTTCTTTTTTTTAAATAGAGACTCGGTGTCCCTGTGTTGCCCAGGCTAGTCTTAAACTCCTGCACTCAAGCAATCCTCCTGCCTTAGCCTCTCAAAGTGCTTGGATTACAGGCATGAGCAACCATGCCCAGTCCATCTTGCTCTTTTTATTTCACCTTGAATGTAGAGATTGTCATGATCTGATGGTTTATTTACCCTCAAAATTCATATGTTGAAATCTTAACCCCTAAGGTGATGGTTCAGGGTGTGGGGCTCTTGGGAGGTAATTAAATTGAGAGCAGAACTCTTATGATTGGGGTTAGTGCCCTTATAAAAGAGCTAGCCATTCCCTTCCACCATGTGAGCACACAGCAAGAAGCTGCCATCTATAAACCAGAGAGGGAGCCCTCACCTGACACTAAATCTTCTGGCCGCTTAATCTTGGATTTCACAGCCTCCAGAACTGAGAGCAATAAATGTTTGTTCTTTTTAAGCCACACGGTTGATGGCATTTGGTTATAGTGTCCTGAATGGACTAAGATAGAGATCATTCCATTTTTTCGTCTAGAGAGCTACTTCATTTCTTTAACATCTGGGAATTATTCTAGTGTATAAATCTAGGATACACTAATCTTTTTTATTGATACATATTGAAGTTGTTTCCAAACATTGCAATTACAAATAACATTTTATACATGGGCAAGTAGAAGTGTAGGATAAAGTTCCAGAAGGGAAATTGTTGGGCCAAAGGGTATATGCATTTGTAATGTTTACAGATGATGTCAAATTGCCTTCCATGAAAGTTGCACTATTTCACTCTTACCTCTTGTTATGATTTGAGTGTCCCCTCCAAAACTCATGCTGATGTTTAATTGCCGTTGAGGCAGTATTAAGAGGTGACTAAGTTATAAGGGCAAAGCCCTCATGAGTTAATGCCATAACCACGGAGTGGATTGGTTATTGTGGGAGTGAGTTAGTTACTCCATTTTTCAGACTCCACTTTTTGAAAATGTCTGTCTCTCTGTCTCTAGGGTACAACTCCTTGCCATGTGTTACCTTTTGCCAAGTTATGATACAGCAAGAAGGCCCTCACCGGTTGCAGTCCCTCAGTCCTGGACTTCTCAGCCTCCAGGACTGTGAGCCAAATAGATCTCTTTTCTTCATAAATTACACAATCTGTGGTATTCTGTTGTAGCAACAAAAAACGGTCTAAGAAACCTTCAATTGCTGGTCCTCAGTGATAATTCACATTATTGGGATAAAAGTTGATTTTAAAAGATCTTCACCAACAGCGTGTTATTAAACTTTTTGGTAACTTGCCAATCTTGTAGCTTAAAAAAACCTTTGCCATCGCTTTAATTTGCATTTCTCTTTAATTTTCCTCTTCCCTGTGAGTGAGGTTGAGCATCTCTTCATTGGTTTAACCCATGTATGCCTGAGGTTGCAATTTTTTGAATTTTTGCAATCAGACCTTAGCAATGACCTTGAGCAGTAGGACATAAATAACTCCCACATGCTTAGCATTCCAATAATGGAGCATTAGGGATAAATGGGTTTTAAGACTCATTTGTATTTCTTTGCTGGGAAGTTTGTTCTTATCCTTCCCTCATTTTCTATTAGGTTTTCTTTTACTGTATTTGTTAGAGCTTTTTCTGTGTTAAAAAATATTAGCGAAAGTTACTGTTGCTGAGTGGTTCACTAGGGTTAAGACCACTGGAAAAAAAAATGGCATTAAATTATACTTTATGGACTTAAAATTAACATGTCATTTTACTGTTTCTAAAAATGAATATTATTTAGAAACATACCTATAATAACATTTATCTTCTGTAGTAATTGACAAATATTGCTGACATTGTTAGTGCTAGTACCCGAATGTGCAATTCACAGACATTGAGAGCTTGAGGAGAACTTAGATCATCCAGTTCTATTCTCCCAGTTTGCAGAGAAGAAATTAAGGGCAAGGAAACCTGGTCATTTGGCTGCAACTATCAAGAAGCCAGGCTCAAACAGGCTTCCATAATAAGAAAATGGATTGGTTCGCCTAAAAGGAAGCCCAGAGTCAGTGCAGGCTTTGGGGCTGGGAGATTCAATCAGCTCAACAACATTTTCAGAAGCTCATGTTATTTTCTATCAAAGGGCAGGTGCCAGGGGTTGTCAGTAACAATGGGGACATCATGGCAGTAGCTACTGCTTCTTTATTCTCCTCCAACAGGGGAGAGAGAATACTGCTTCTGTAAAGCCTCTTGGAAGAATGACGATGAACCTTAGTAAAAGTTTACAGCAAACCTCTTCTCATAGCTCATTGGTCTTTACTAAATCACATGACCCCTCCCCTGAGCCAATCATTGGGAAGGGGATGGCTCACCCTTAGATCAACCAGGACCACACCTATGGCTGGGGGTCACGCCAGCTTCCAGTGCGTCACATGGGGTATTAAGGAGGGTCTGGGCACCTAAACAAAATCAGAAATCTGGGATATGTGTAATATCATGTAGAATGGCAGCACTTAACGTCTCATCATTATTTTGATCTATAACATGTACCAAATAAAATAGACTCACTTGAAATCTATATCAATCAGTATTCTCCATAGAAAGCGAATCAATAGGACACACACACAGAGAATTATTTTAAAGAATTGGCTCACACCATTGTGGGAGCTGGCAAATCTGAAATCTTTTCTTTTCTTTCTTTTTTTTTTTTCTTTTTTATTTGAGACCAAGTCTCACTCTGTCTCCCAGTCTGGAGTGCAGTGGCGCGATCTTGACTCACCGCAACCTCCGCCTCCTGGGTTCAAGTGATTCTCCTGCCTCAGCCTCCTGAGTAGCTGGGATTACAGGCATGTGCCACCATGCCCGGCTAAAATCTGAAATCTTACAGCAGACCAACATGCAAACTTGGGGAAGAGCTGATGTTACAAGTCTTGAGGCAGAATTCCTCCTTCTTTGATAAACCTCAGTCTTCTCCTTCACCTGATTCCCATATGACTGAGGGTAATCTCCTTTACTCAAAATCAACTGTAAATGTTAATCACATCTACAAAATGCTTTCACAGCAACATCTAGTCTAGTGTTTGGCCAAACAAGTAATTATAGCCTAGCCAAGTTGACACATAAGATTAACCATCACATAATCTTTGTCCTCCAATCTTAATTTCCTGAATGTTTATAACTTCCTACTTCCTTAAAATGGGTGGCTGTGGTGTGATTTCAGAAACACAAACCTTAGCATGAGGGTGGAAACCACTATAGAAAACAGAGAAATCATCATTTTTCATACTAGTCCATAGGATCCATACAGATGTCTCCAGACAGACTCAGCTCAGTTTTCCGGATGTGAACACTTACACCATTTCAGATTTAATCCATGGTGTTCTGCTGAGGGAAGGGGGGACTGGACAGATATTTTCTTTAGCATCTGCAGCATAAGACAGAACGCAGTTCATGTCCCCACAAGCATCCCAAACAATGGGGTCCAGGCTCAATCACTAAACGGAAAAATTAGGATTAGAAACCTTTAACTATGGTCTCTAGCTGAGCCAGCCTCTGGCTGACAAACAGCTCATCCAATGACGATAGTCCAATTGTTTGACAGCACTATGAATATAAACAGTATGTTCTGGGCAGGTGGTTTGACAAATATTCCAGAGCAATTTATAAGATTTTAGCTCAAGCATCCCTCAGACTGTTTAAGGCCTGTTTGGGGGTATTAATGTGTACTTGGCAGATTATTTTAAAAAAAACTTTTCATAATGTGAAATTCCTTTTTCTTCATAGGGATAATTTTAACCTGCTGGTTGTTTTCGTTTTTATGGGCTGTGATAGTTCTTGTTTATCTCGAAGTTTATGTGAGTTTAGGCTGTTTCTACCCCAAAAGCCACTCCATTCCCGTGGCTAAAGCAAAGTCACGGGAATCAGTTACCCTTAGAGGGCAAAGCATACAAGCAAGTCTCCCATTCATGTTGAGGGGAAGTTTTGGGTACTAGCTGTCAGAGTTTCACCCTGCCTTGTCTAAAAGCCTTCTTTCTGACTCACTGAAGACAAATAGCACAGGGTGTTGGTGGGTGTGTGTTTATATGAGGGTGTGGAGAGAACACACGGACTTTGGGGAGCAGCCAATTTGGTGCAATTTGGGAATGACTGCCTTGTACAGAGCCAGCCTGAAGACTTTCCTTCCTCTGGGTGTTTTAATAATAGTCAAAGCAAAAATAAAGGTGGCTGCGTTCCCTCTTTGGTGATGTCTCCGGTCTGGAAGCCCTTGTGCTCTCCTGGGTCCCTCAGCGCCACAACGGACGTCTGTGGGAAGGGACCCTGTGTCCTTCGATGTCAATGAGTTTCCTCCCTATTTTGAGCCTAGGATGGTGGAGCCCTACTGCCAGGAGCAGCTAGAGAACCGATTTCCCCCTCCTGAAGAGTCTGAGCTCTGGGAAAGTCTTCCAACTGCGCCCCCGGGAGCTTCCTAGGGATTGCAGACCCGACAGTGTCCACCGTTGAGGGGAGAATAATTGTGAACATCTATGCTGGCTTGTTTTAAAAAACTAAGCAGCTGGCAGCGGGGCGTGCCTGTGGCGGGTCTTGCAGGATCCGCAGCTGTGCAGTGCCTGTGGCCGGTCTTGCAGGTTCAGCAGCTGTGCAGTGAGTGCGCTTCTGGGCTGCAGGAGTGAGGCAACAGCGCCCCTCGGCCAGGTGTGGCTGGAGGCCGGGGAGGAGGAGAGCGCCCTCTGGTGGCCGATAAGGAGAATGCCTGCGGGGCCCGGGCACCGGGAGGCTGGACTTTCTCTGCAAAGAGCCTTGCCCGCAGATGGAAGCAAAGCAAACCCAAACTCCTTTCGGCTGCTGTGCTACCCTTTCTTCCCTTTTCTCAGGAGGGAGGATGATGGCCGCTGGGGAAGGAAAAGAAGAGCTAAGGATCTTCCTGTTTCTCCCTGGGGGCGAGCTTTTGTGCTGACTGAGGGGGACGGCTTTCCCATTGCTGACCCAAAGGTCCTTCCTTCTCCGGTGTTTGCCTGGTGTTCCAGGGGCTCACTTTCCTTTCCCCAGTGTGTTGTGGTTCCAACTTGCTGGGTTTTTTTTTTTTTTTTTTTTTTTTTTTTTTTTTTTTTTTTTTTGGCATGATCCTGCAGTGGTCTTCACGGTATTGCCCTATCCAACTTTAATTCAGGGTCTCAAAAGTGGGAATAGAGACATAAAATGTGTGTGTGTGTGTGTGTGTGTGTGTGTGTGTGTGTTAGAACAGGCTTGAACTTTACCACCCCATTTTAGATGAGAAAATGTTCAGAAAGTATAAGTGAC
>NW_016804196.1:2038682-2051756 GCF_001698545.2 Rhinopithecus bieti | reverse complement strand
AAAATGTGTGTGTGTGTGTGTGTGTGTGTGTGTGTGTGTGTGTGTTAGAACAGGCTTGAACTTTACCACCCCCTCCCACTGTGACGACTTCCCAGTGGGGGAGCAAGTCCCTGAAAACAACCAGACTTTTGTTTGGAGGTATTGGAGCAATTTCATTTCAGTCCTGTTCATTATTCAGAAATTTTTTTAAAAACTATCATTTACTACTATCTTTGCTTTTATTTTTTTGAGACAGAAACTCTCTGTCGCCCAGGCTGAAGTGCAGTGGCATGATCTCTGCTCACTGCAGCCTCCGCTTCCCAGGTTCAAGCAATTTTCCTGCCTCAACTTCCCAAGTAACTGGGACTACAGGTGTGCACCACCATGCCTGGCTAATTTTTGTATTTTCAGTAGAGACGGGATTTCATTATGTTGGCCAGGCTGCTCTTGAACTCCTGACCTCACATGATCCACCTGCCTCAGCCTCCAAAGGGGCTGGGATTACAGGCATGAGTCGCCATGCCAGCCCATTATTTAAAATTTTGTTTAAACTCCCTGCACAGCTTTTTTACTCAAGTGAGGCTGGAGCCATGGACGTGGCTGTGTGTGTGTGTGTGTGTGTGTTCCTTGCCCTTCCCATGTTGTCCTAGGCTGGTTTCTCCAAAATGCAAGTCACAAGCCATTACTGGCTCATAATAACATCAATTTAGAAAGTCACAATCTTTATTTTTTTTATTTTTTATTTTTGAGACGGAGTCTCGCTCTGTCGCCCAGGCTGGAGTGCAGTGGCCGGATCTCAGCTCACTGCAAGCTCCGCCTCCCGGGTTTACACCATTCTCCTGCCTCAGCCTCCCGAGTAGCTGGGACCACAGGCGCCCGCCACCTTGCTCGGCTAGTTTTTTGTATTTTTTAGTAGAGACGGGGTTTCACCGTATTAGCCAGGATGGTCTCGATCTCCTGACCTCGTGATCCGCCCATCTCGGCCTCCCAAAGTGCTGGGATTACAGGCTTGAGCCACCGTGCCCGGCCTATTTTTTTAAAGGAGTAGAATGGAATACAAATTACAAAGTACATTCCACGTAATAGAATATGATTTCCTCAAAAAGCTTTTTTCAGGTGTGCATGTGTGTGTGTGTATGTGTGAAAATAAATGTGATAATAGATGTCAGCTGCCTGGAATTGTGTAAATCGTGTCATAACGTAAAACATTATGGGTCATGCTTCGAGAAGTTTGAAAGTCATTGTTTTAGCCAGGGGTGGTGGACATGCACCTGTGGTCTCTGCTACTTGGGAGGCTGAGGCAGGAGGATCTCTTGAGCTCTAGAGGTCGAGGCTGCAGTGAGCTGTGACTGTGTCATTGCACTCCAGCCTGGGTGACAGAGAAAGACCTTGTCTTTAAGAGAAATTTAAAAGAAAGAAAGTCACTGTTGTAGATGGGGCTTCTTGTTCAGGTAAATGAAGATGGGGTGTGGGGAAGGGGAAGGGAGAAGGGGGCAGAAAGAGGAATCTTGGGGGACTCCCTGCTGCAGGTTAGTGAAGTGTGTCTGCTCCAGCCTTGCCCTGGCCACTTCTGGTCCTTCTGTGGTGGTGGGTTTCACTGTAGTGGTGTTGCTGTCATAGCTGGTGTTTGTGTTTAGGAGCTGTGTTCAGTTCCACCAGTTCCACTTCACTGAGAAGCCACAACATTTCCATTTGGCGCCCCCATGGCACATGCCCCAACCTCTTTTCCTCCTCAGGCCTCTTGTTACCCGGCTTGGTGGCTGCCCATACCCTGCCATGAGCATATGTGTTCACATAAGGCCATGGGGACCACTGGGATCCTCTTTCACAGCCTTTGAGTTTTAATCTTTCTAAAGCCTACAGCACCCAGTATTCCCAGGCAGTCTCTCATCCAAGTACTAACCAGGCTAGACTCGGACTGCCTTCCTAGATCAGATGAGATAGAAAGTATGGCTGCAAACTGCCCTGTTTTCTCTCTCTCTTTTTTTTTTTTTTTTTTTTTTTTTGTAGAAATGAGGTCTTGCTGTGTTACCTAGACTGGTCTTCAACTCCTGGCCTCAAGCAATTATTATACCTTGGCCTTCCAAAGGGGTGGGATTACAGGTGTAAGCCGCTGCTTCTGGCCTGTTTTATTTGTTTGTTTTATTTATTTATTTATTTAATGTATACTGCACCTCCATCTCTTATTTTATTTATTTAATATTATTATTATTATTTTTGGAGACAAGGTCTGGCTCTGTCACCCAGGTTGGAGTGCAGTGGCATGATCATGGCTCACTGCAGCCTCAACCTCCTGGGCTCAAGCAATCCTCCTGCTTCAGCATGACAAGTAGCTAGGACTACAGGCATGCACTGCCATGCCAGGCTGTTTTGTTGTTGTTGTTGTTGTTGTTGTTGTTGTTGTTGTTTAATTTTTTTAAAGACAAATCTTGCTTTGTTGTCCAACCTGGAGTGCAGTAACAGAACCCTAGTTCACTGCAGCCTTGAACGCCTGTGCTCAAGGCATCCTGCTGCCTCAGGCTACTGAGTAGCTGAGACCACAGGCACACACCACACACCTGACTTTTAAATTTTGTTTTATAGAAATTGACCAGGCCAGTCTCAAACTCCTGGAGTCAAGTGATCCTCCCACCTCGGCCTTCCAAAGTTTTGTGATTACAGCTGTGACCCACCACGCCTAGCCCATCTCTGTCTCTTTAAACCTGTACATGTGGGGTTACCCCAAAAGGTCTCTTGCCAAGGGAAACCACCAGGTCGGGAAAAGATAGGAGTCTTTCTTCAGATATACCCCCTGATATGGTTTGGCTCTGTGTCCCCACCCAAATCTCATCTCGAACTGGAATGTGAACTGTAATCCCCATGTGTTGGGGGAGGGACATTGTGGGAGGTGATTAAATCATGGGGGTGTTTCACCCATGCTCTTCTCATAATAGTGAGTTCTCACAAGATGTGATGCTTTTGTAAGGGGCTTTCCCTCACCTCTGCTTGGCGCTTCTCTCTCCTGCTACCATGTGAAGAAGGATGTGTTTATTTCCCCTTCTGTTACTTCCTGAGGCCATGTGGAACTGTAGTCAATTCAACCTCTTTTCTTTACAAATTATACAGTCTTGAGTATTTCTTCATAGCAGCATGAGAATTTACAAATACATGCCCTAAGCATCAGCAACAAGTATTGCATAGCTCCTTTTAATAAGGACAACACACTTTGCTTCCAGGCTTCCAGAATATTCTTAAGAGTCCTACGCTCTGCTGGTGAGTGCCTCAAAGTTCTATAGTGCAGCAAGAATCAGATCGGGACACAAGAAATTACAGTTTTTCCATCTTGCAGGCATTACCCACCCTCCACCCTCAGCCTTTTTATGTAAAATACTTTCTTCTTCTTTTCTCCTTAAAAGAAGGGGCCATTCACATGAACACTACACTCCCAAAGTCCGAGCACCACTCTCTCTCTTAGCTTTCCAGGAATAAGGGTAGGAGGTAGTGGAACTGGTTGTGAGTTGGCCTCAATAAAACCTACAGGGAGATGGCCATCCTCAACTTCTGATGTCTCCTTGAACTTGGAGCATGAGATAATTAGGGCCCTCTGTGACCTCAGCTATGGACCTTGGCTGCAATTCCAAGACAAGAGGAAAAATAATCCCACTAATCCCACTTAATACCATGTTGCACAACCTTTTTATTAGAATGTCTACAATCTTCCATGTACTTTTGTCTTTAGTCATATAATAGTGTATGTTCTTGGCTTCCATTTCTCCCCACTGCAAAATTCCTGCCATTTGGGGTCTCTTTTCCTATCACCCTGCAACTTCCCAAAAGCTTCCTCTGAGCTGCTGAATGGGAACGGACCCAAGTCTCCTCTGGGACCCCACATTTGGTCTCCTTGGCTATTCCATGTTTTGTTTCATTTTGCCTCACAGTAAAATGAGTGGTTTATCTGTCTCCTCTACCAGACCGTATTTCCTAGAGGATGTGGGTCACAGTCCAGTTGTCCTTGCATGCTTTGTAGCAGTTTCCATAGAGTAAGTGGTGAAAATGTTCATAGCACATTGAATGGCAAAAAGGAACTTCTTGGTCATCTCCTAGGATGCATTTTCTGTAATTGTCTGGTTGCAATTCAGGATTTTCATTGTGAGCTAATAGCTGCAGGCTCATTTTAAATGCTGGTTCTACAAATCCTCTCAAATAACAATGCCTTATATTGACTTAGATTTTATAACATGTCCTAGGTCACATGGTTTTGTTTAAAACACTTCTTTTGTCTTTGAAACAGCCAAGTGCAATTCGATGTGGTAGATGTTACTTTCATTTTTTAGATGAGAAAATGTTCAGAAAGTATAAGTGACTTGCCCAAGGTTCCCTGGATAGTGAATCATGTTCCTCTCACCTCTTTGCACAGAGCTCTGACATTCTTCTGTCAAGTCACCTTGCAAGTCTCATGCTTTCTGGGTAAGTAAATGCCATCCAAGTACTTGCCCCAGGTCTTCAGTGGTAAGTTTTGGTCCTGTCCTCAGCTGCTGGTGCCTCACTGAGTATATGACACTAGGCAAGCCATTGACCTGTTTCCACATCTCAGTTCTTTCATCCTGAAAATAAAGATGACAATAGATGCTGGCTGCCTCGAATGGCATGGTGAAGATTAATGAGATGATGCAGAGAAGTGCCCTGAGCTCCTGGGACAAAAGGCTTTGTAAAAGCACAAAGTCTAATTATAATTTTCTAACATTTTCAAAGAACCCTCTGGAAAGGCTAGCTCTTGCTTCTAAATTTAGAGAGGATGTCTGCCTGGGACGGATTGTTTTCTCTTGACTGGCAGCCCCAGCAGCCTCCTGCTTATGCTGGCCTTGATGGCTCTGCTCTGATCCAGTGGCACTCAGTCTACCTGGATTCCATTAACGGTAGAAGGTACAGTCCCCAAAAGTGCCAGCCCCTGATCTTCCCTGCCTTTTGGATGGAGCAAGGGTAACCCACTTTGGACAGGCATCAGATGGGGTTCTGTTAGTTTTAGGGAATGTAGATGTAGTTCCTGGTCTGAGGATGGGAATGTGGTATAGATTAGGGAGAATGTAAGAAGTCTGCTTGGACCTTCCAGGAAAAGTTTTTTCCTCCCTAATAAGAGGAAGTCACAGAAAACCTTCTAGCCCTATGCTCAGCTTCCTGCCCTTGAACACAGTTTGAGATCTGAACCTTGAAGCTGCTGATGCCATCTTATAAACCAACGGGAAAGCCAAGAGAAAGCCAAGAGAATTGCAGCAACATTGGCCCAAAACCACTGAGTCACTGAAACAGCATGGCATTTCTGATTTGTGACAAAAACAATTCTTTGCTTAAGCCATCGTTCGCATGCTTCTTTTGTTCCTTATAGACAGATACCAGTAGCTGAATAGATGGCTGTGTCAGTCATGGTGTGGTGACTCAGGTCCAGGTGGCGTCGCAGATTATCTGACCTGGAATGTTACTGTAGAGGTTTTGGAATGCTGAATTTTACACAGAAAATCTTTGGCTTTGCTCATTTTCTACCCTGCTTTGTTTTCCTTTGGGCTACTCTTTCACCCAGCTACTCATCAAATGATCTATCCTGAATGCAGGAATAAAATCAATACTAGAGCCAGTTTCCAAGTAATAGGGAGGAAAGCTTTGACTTTTCTCTTTCCCATTTCTTTTTAGAATTTATATAAATTTAGGGTGTACAGATGCAATTTTGTTTCATGTGTATATTGTGTAGTGGCAAAATCTTAGTTTTTAGTGTAGCCACCACCCCAATAATGTACATAGTACCCATCAAGTAATTTCTCATCACTCTCCCCTCTCTTGTCCCTCAACCCTTCTGAGTGTCCACTGTCCATCAGCCCACACTCTTTGTCTATGCATACACATTATTTAACTCCCACTTATAAGTGAGAACCTGGGGCATTTGATTTTCTGTTTCTGAGTTGTATCATTTCTCAGCATTCGGACCCAGATATTCAGAGCCCTCAATGTCCCTGACTCTGTACCTTGTTTGTTGTTTCCATCCAAACCTCTCTCTCTGACCTCTTTGGTCTTCACAGCCCCAACTGTTGCTGGCCTAAGGGGTCACCTTCCCAGGTAGTATGGCATTTTCACAGAGTAGAGACAACTTGGCAAATCATGAAGCTAGGCACCCTTCTCTTGCCCTTTTCTGTTCTAGTCTATCCTCTGCTTATAAAAAGTTTTCAAGCATCTAGTGCCTTCTTGGTGTTCAGTAGGGTACCATTTTTAATCCCGGGGACTCAGTGGTCTTATCTCTGAAATGGAGATAACAGTATTTTGTCTGCTCAGAGACTGAGGATTCAGTCCTCTAAGCTCTTTGGATTCTTTCTGACTCCACGGTGTGAACCTAACAAGGCACCTTTAGGGCCCTGTTTGTCCTGTCTCTGTGAAAATTATCACTTCAGTTCCCTGATCAATGCTGCGATGGACTTTTTAAAAAGTCCTGATAAGGGAGGTTATCTCCCCCAGGGTGTTAGCATCTTCAGAGATAATCTGTGGGGAAAATGTTGAAAAGTTCAAGACCTTTTCTGAAGCCCAGTACAGACAGTCAGTTATTCTACCCTTGTGACCAGACCATTCCCAAAAGGAGTACATGAACATCCTCAGTCTGGCTTTTAGTTGACTTTCCCTTCTTTCAGATTCACTGCAGATTAGAGTACCCAGAATTAGCCAAGACCTTCAACATTTAATGACTAGCCACGGAGAGGAAAAAAGAAGATGAACTGCTTGTCCCAGAAAACGACAGAACTTTGAAAGCAGCTATGTATTTCCTAGCTACCTCTAAGAAATGGAACTGTCTTCCTGAGACCTGTAAGAAGCCAACAGGTACCTCAAGATATAATACTTAAAGGAATGGCAAAGTAGCCGATCTAATTAAAACATACCCCAAACATCACAAAGTAGGAAGATGGATGCTGAAAGAGATGCTTTGAGTACCACTGGTTGCCTGTAAGGAGTATGATTTCAAATGGCAAAGTTGACTGGAGAAACTCCCAGGCATTAAGTGGTTTTCGAGAAGATGTTCATTGGCTTTCTCTTTGTTCATGAAACAGAAAACTGTGTTTGGGTTGCATTCCAATACAGAGAGACTTAGTCCCTCTAAGATTGGAATGCGCTGGTTCTTAGGTAATTAGAACTCCTTCCCAGCCCCATCGAGAAAATTGGCTTTGCGTTATGCTCGGAAAGAAAATGGAATGTACATGGAATCCAGTAGACATTTCACCTGCCAGTCAACTCATTGGGATTAATAGCAAATTAATAAACAGAAATTCTATTGAGGGATGTGGCATGTGTACCCAGTCATTGATGACATGACTATGTGCACATGGAGTCTCACTCTTTCAGATCAGTAGGATAGTTTTAGCTTTGACTTTTGCCTCTTAGATCTGAGGTTTCTCATTCTGTCCTCAGTGATTAATGATGTTCTGTTACTTCAGATGCCTCAAACCTGGCTCTGGCAACTGGATATTCATTTGGTTGCGCTGATGTAATCATTCAAGGGAACTGCGTTAATGGACCGTGGAATAGTTGGCATCCATATGTGGATGGACTGACTTAGATTGACTGTTAAAGTGACCCAGTTTATTGTTTGATAATTGGCCATGAAGTGAGCCAACACTAACATACTTGGTGATTCAGTTATTCTAAATCACTGTTTGGTACGAGATGAGAGAAGAATGGGAATAATGTCTAGTGTTAGTTCTATAATTTTCTTAAATACTTTTGAGGCCCTGCTGTGGGCTGAGTGCTGTTCTAGGTTCTGATAGGGTATTGGAGGAGAGATTAAAAGGTGAACAAGATATTGTTTCTGATCTTGATGCATTTCTATTTGGAGAAAGAAGAGTTCAGGCCTCATATCCTATTTTGCTCAACTCAGGGCAGAGGCTTGAGAAGCATTAAGATTTAAAATGCAGGAACGTGTGAGATCATTGCATACAGACTCATTATAAAAATGCCAAACAGCTTGAGAAGCAGTAGAGAGAACATAATTAAAAGACACTGTTTTGCTTTCCCAGGGCTGCTGTAACAAGGGAACACAAATTGGTGGCTTAAAATATCAAGAATTTACTTTCTCACAGTTCTAGATGCCAGAATCCAAAATCAAGGTGTCGGTAGAGTTGATTCCTTCCTGGATGTTTGGAGAAAGAGTCTGAACATCCCTCTCTCTTGGCTTCTGGTGGTTGCTGGAAATTCTTGGCATTCCTTGGCCTGCAACTGCATAGCTTCAACCTTTACATCAGATGTTACATGGCCATCGTCCCTCTATGCCTTTCCATCTGTGGCTCTCTTCACTTCTTATAAGGACACCAAGAAATACTGGATTAAAACTACTCAGTATGACCTCAGCTTAACAAATGACATCCGCAATGACCCTGTTTCCAAATAAGTTCACATTCTGAAGTTCTGGGAATTTGGGGGTGTGGCGGGGGACACTGTTCAACCAAACATTTCACCAACCCACATACCCACAATGTTGACAAAATCAGCAGGGCAGGAGAGTAAAGAAGTGAAACAATGTACTTCCAAGAAAGAAGCAAAGAGAAGAAAAGTATTGTTTTTCTATTCTCTCCCCTGGGCTTAATACAGGCACTGAAACTTGAAGTAGGACTGAAGCAGAACTAATATGGTAATTAATTTCAAAGGAAAATGTAGGGGCTTTTTTTTTTTTTTTTTTTGACAGGGTCTTGCCCAGGAGTGCAGTGGTACAATCTTGGCTCACTGCAGCCTTGACCTCCAGGGCTCAAGTGATCCTCCCACCTCAACTTCCTGAGTAGCTGGAACCACAAGCACATGCCACCATGCCTGGCTAATATTAAAAATTTTTTTTTTAGATACGAGGTCTCATTATATTGACCAGGCTGATCTCAAACTCCTAGGCTCAAGAAATCCTCCTGCCTCAACGTCACAAAGTGCTAGGACTGCAGGAGTGAGGCACCACCCTCAGCCCTGGGATATTTTATATTATGAAGTAGATGTAGTTTACTCTTTCCTGACTTTTTGTGGTGTTGGAAGATAAACTGGCTTTGGCTTTACTTTAACTCTGGAGAAATTGTGGAACAGGATGAGAAAGAAAGCCTGGAATAGGTGATTTAGGTTTGCTCTCGGCTTGGGAAAACACAGAAATAGGACCTTTTGGGGTTCATTCTAACATCTCCAGAATAGCTCACTTGGAGACAAGAGGAGTCAGAAATTTAAGACGGACTTTTCTCCTGGAATAATAATGTGCATTTGGTTGTGTTTCCCCTCAATCTCTACGACTCCTGAAAATGTTGTATCCAGAGGGTGAAGAATGCTAAACAGCCAGGCACAAAATAGTTACAATACCAGTGAATATGCTGAATTCTGGGAGATGTATTAACTCTGTACATAAGAACTCTGAAGTGGTAACTGTCTCTGGATCAGAAGGCTTCACGAGATGGAGCTGGAAGACTGAAGCATGTTTTTAATAGTTGGAGATGGGGAAGAAGAACCACAGACTACAGTACTATTTGATATCTCCAGTCTCAAAAATTTGTGCTGCTAATTTTGAAAAGAAATAGAAGAAAGTGAATTGGTCGATGAAATCCATTCTTATTCATGGAAAAAAAAAAAAAAAGAAAACCCACAACTGGGGAACATGTTTTTTGATGAGGCATCAGTAGTCATTATCCTATTCATATTGGTCATTGTCATACCATTGATTATTGATATGATTTGGCTGTGTCCCCACCCAAATCTCATCTTGAATTGTACTTCCCATAATTCCCATATGTTGTGGGAGGGACCCGGTGGGAGATAACTGAATCATGGGGGCAGTTACCTCCATGCTGTTCTCATGATAGTGAGTGAGTTCTCACAAGATCTGATGATTTTATAAGGGGCTTTCCCTCCACCTTCACTAAGCAGTTTTCCTTGCTGCCACCATATGAAGAAGGACATGTTTGTTTCCCTTCCGCCATGATTGTAAGTTTCCTGAGGCCTCCTCAGCCCTGCACAACTGCAAGCCAATTAAACCTCTTTCCTTTATAAATTACCCAGTCTCAGGTATGTCTTTATTAGCAGTGTGAGAATAGATTAATACAGTTAGTTTCTCTTTTTAAGGGAAGTTAACAATTGATGTTGTTGTATCAGTCAGGATAGGCTAAGTTATGCTGAAGTAACAAATAATTCCAAAATCTTAGTAGCTTAGCACTGTAAAAGTTGATGTCTCTGTCATGTGACAGCTTTTATGTCTACTCAGTATAGTCACTCAGAGACCCCAAGCAGCAGAGGCTCCATCCTGGCATAGGGTATAAAGGTCACCATAGCAGGGAGGAGAGAACACAGCAAATCGTGCACTGGCTCTCAGGGACCATGTTCATATTGCATTAGCTAAATGGAATCACACAGCCATATTTAACTATAAAGAAGTGACAAAATGCAGTCCCACTGTGTACCTGGAAGGAGGATGTCTTAGTCAGTTTGTGCTGTTCTAACAGCACACCATAGACTGGGTGGCTTAAACAATGTTTATTTCTTACAGTCCTGGAGGCAGGGAAGTCTAAGACCAAGGCACCAGCAGATTTGGTTTTTGGTGCAGTCTCTCTTCCTGGCTAGTACTCAGCTGCTGCCTTGCCAAGAGAGTAAACTCCAGCCTCTTTTTCTTTTTATAAGGTCAATAGTCCCATAATGGGGGTTCCACCCTCATGAACTCATTTAAACCTAATTACCTTCCAAAAGGCCCCACCTCTTAATGCTATTGCATTGGAAGTTAGGATTTCAACATAGGAATTTATAAACTCAAGAATGCAGTTTATAACAGGAATACTGGAGTATCTGGAAACAGCCTTAATGACTACCACATCAAGATGCAGATTTCTTGTGCTTTAGAGATTCTACACTTTGGCAACACCATTCTTTTCAGTTCAGGAGAGAGAAGGAGAACTCTCTCCTGCTGTGTGGAACTTTGACCAAACAACTGAATACGATGCTGAGACACCTCTTAAAACATGGCCATGGGTAATAGTGTTCTTTGTAATCAAAGACTTAAAATAGAAGGACAAGGGATCTGTAGCCATCCCTTGAAGAGTCTTAGGATTAGTATTCAATAATTTAGACTCTCAAGTGTGCTAGTGACCATACAGGCTATAAAAATAATATATCCACTTAAGCTTGCTATTTATGTAGTTTATCCATTTAGACCTTATTAGAAAACTTGGCCAAGGACTGTTGAGTAATGCAATTAATGTGCCCCTCAGTTAGATGGCCACGTTTCTCTTGTACTGACATTTTTACAACTACTTTTGAGGCAGGAGATGTATTCAAGGAAGTAACCATGTTCTTGGGATGTAGCAACCTTGGTGATCATACAATCAACAAAACAAATCTCAGCATTCACATTGTAACTGAGCTCATTCAAGCAAAGCTATCTTCAGTAGGGAATTTTCCCCATAGAGGGCATATGCATTTTGATTTTACCTGTCCTCGCAGTGACCCTTTGCTCATTATAATAGTGAGAAACACACCCCTTAGGGGAGATTTAAGATGCTAATGAGACATGCAATGTATGAACAAGCATAGACAGATACTGTGCGTGTGCACCCAGAGGACCACCCAGAACATGCTTACTAGTAACACCTCTTCCCACTTCCTTATGAATAATCATGTACATTCCCATAAAAGGAGTTTCTCCAGCAATAATCAATGCTGCCTCAGCCTTATGAGCAGCCTACCCTCTATTCTCTCTCTCTCAGGTTGTACTGTCCATTGTGCACCTAACTTTAATTTTTTAATTATTTATTTATTTTGAGATGGAATCTGGCTCTGTTGCCCAGGCTAAAGTGCAGTGGCATGATCTTGGCTCACTGCAACCTCTGCCTCCCAGGTTCAGGTGATTCTCCTGCCTCAGCCTTCCAAGTAGCTGGGATTACAGACACTTGTCACCATACCTGGCTAATTTTTTGTATTTTCAGTAGAGAAGGGGTTTTGCCATGTGGGCCAGGCTGGTCTCAAACTCCTGACCTCAGGTGATCTGCCCGTCTTGGCCTCCCAAAGTGCTGAAATTGCAGGCGTGAGCCACTGCACCTAGCCCTGCGCCTAAATTTCAAAATTTTTTTTTTCTTTTGCAGCAAATTGTTCTACACTCTATCTCCTTTGCTGTGTGTCTCTTGTTTAAATTATTTTAAGCTAAGAAGACAAGAACCGAGGTCTCACAACAGCTGTCAGCAGTTTAACTTTGGCTAGGGAGAGCCTATAGAAACTTCTATGCTGTGAGTTTCTATTTCTGCAACCTCAAATTTTGTTTCTTCTCTTTTAGATCAAATGGAGGTTCCCATGATTTTCTTTTTCCTCATGGAAAAGTGTTTAGTCAGAAGGGAAACGAACCAATTAAGGTAATACTAAAGGATGATCCTTGATAAAGTTATGTTTTGGTGGAGTGTTGAGATTCGCCAGTGAACTCTAACAGTGAGGATGGCACTTAAATAAAAAGAGAAGAAACAAGTACTAGAAGCCAAAAAACCTTGTCTTATTTTCTTTGAAAAAAGGATGCTCTAGCTAATAATAGCTATAGGGTTTCCACATGTGCTCTGTCATTGTTGTTGCCTGCAACAAAAGAACAACTTTGAATAATGAACAGTCTAGCTTCACAGCAGGACACTGTTCTACAGGGAGGCCCTCAATTATGGTGTATTTAGTAATTAGAAATATGAGCAAGAATTGACCTTCCAAGTTGCATGTATTATTATTCACTTTACCTGCTCAATGTCACAGTGGGTGCTGTCATGAAGACTGTGACTAAAAACCCTGATAAAGACTTCTCTGCCAAGTCCCATAAATAATCTGTTTGCCAAATGTGCCTGAGATATACATGGCATATGCTTAGATCCATGTCGGAGTCTGGATGTGACTTGTGGCCTTGAGTTTACAGAGTATTTGTACCCCGTTTGTAGGGAAGGGACATACTGCAAATACAGCAGTATGCCCGTGTCCTCCAGAAAGAGACCCCTGCTCTTTTGAAAGATAATTAACCTGGGTATATAAGGTCCCTGATAACAAAATCCTACATAATGACATCTACTTTCTTTCTTTCTTTCTTTTTTTTTTTTTTTTTTTTTTTGAGAAAGGCTC
>NW_016804196.1:2030613-2038095 GCF_001698545.2 Rhinopithecus bieti | reverse complement strand
AGCTCACTGCAAGCTCCGCCTCCCGGGTTCACGCCATTCTCCTGCCTCAGCCTCCCGAGTAGCTGGGACTACAGGCACCCGCCACCTCGCCCGGCTAGTTTTTTGTATTTTTTAGTAGAGACGGGGTTTCACCGTGTTAGCCAGGATGGTCTCCATCTCCTGACCTTGTGATCCACCCGCCTCGGCCTCCCAAAGTGCTGGGATTACAGGCTTGAGCCACCGCGCCCGGCCCAAGCCACTTTCTTATCTCAGCCTCCTGAGTAGCTGGGATTACAGGCACCCTTCAACATGCCCAGCTAATTTTTGTATTTTTAGTAGAGACAGGGTTTTGCCACATTAGCCAGGCTGGTCTCGAACTCCTGACTTCAGGTGATACACCCGCCTTGGCTCCCAAAGTGCTAGGATTACAAGCAGGAACCACCGGGCCTGGCTGACATCTGTTTTTTTAAATCTTTACATATTATAGTGAAATCATGCTTTCAGGAAAGAACTGAAGAGTGGAATTTTGAAATAATGATCACTCACTGATTCTCAGAGGATTCATGCTAGTGTCCTTCCCTGGTTTTGCTGCTCACTGTTAGGGCCAATCTTCAGTTCTTCAGGGCTTAAGGTTTAGAGGGAGTAACAACAATCAAAGGTCAGTAACATTCTCAGAGAGCATTCTATGCGTTACTATTATTGGAGGAGTCAATGATATCCATATCCAAGGCGAGTGTTTCACACACAGCCTCCATTTCCTTTTCTGGTTTCAGGTTTTTGCTCAGCTTATGTTTTAATATGGCAGTGTATGTGCAAGCACCTAGCACAGTGCTTCCATACAGTAGATGCTCAATAGTTGGCTTCTTCCTTCTCCACTCCCTTTTCTAAACCTTGCAGCTCAGTAATAGGGATGTCAGCCTGGAGAATGCTGACAAGGCCTGGTGTGCCTCTTGGGTGTAGTTAATATATATCCTTAGGTAAAGACTCTCATTTGAGAATCTTGTCTTGTACTGACCATAATACAGTCCATTAGTCAAAGTCCCAAAAAGTCACTGGCAAGTGGAAAAATTTGAGGTTGATGAGGCTACTTCTGGGGGTAGACACCAGGCCAGACTGCACGTGGCCTCGGTAGGCTAGTGAACAAAAGCAATCAGGATGAGTGAACGTCATTGCCTAGGGGCCTGGCAGGGAAACGCAGGGGATTGCATAAGGTTCCTGGGGCAGCCAGGGAATGTCAAGCATGAGAGACAGAAGGAAACCACCCAGCATGCTCTTTGAAGGTTAATTCTTTCACTTTGTAGGGCAGCTCTTCACTTACAGAGTCATGGCAAGTGGGAATTCGCCAGCCTGGTCCATATGCTCTGCAGTCAAGCAGGATGTGGGGCACCTTTCAAACACCTTTTCTTTGTTGTTGTACCTGAGGACCCAGGGGCACTGAGTACTGTTTCTAGCAAGCATGAGCCTGTCTCCATTCTCAGCAATCTCTCTGCATGGCACACATCAGTGGGGTCACATGAATGGAAGTGTCTCTTTTCAGCCATCTGGTGATTCATTCTTCCCTGCCCCCTGTCTAGCATTGTGAGAGAGCTGCTCACACACTGCCAAGTCAGCTAGAGAGGACTGCTGCCACTGTGGCCTGCCAGACTTCAGCGGCACATTCAGAGGTCCTCTCTATGCACTGAAACCATGTGTGACGACTGAGTTAAAGTTAAAAAGAAAATCTGACAAAATGAATGCACTAGTTAATAGGTAAAGAGTGTGTGTGTGTGTGTGTGTTATGCATGTGTTGTAGGTACAGGCAAAGAGGCAAGGGCACATAAAAGCCTTGTGTTTCATTATTTTTAATGTTTAAATAGATTAAAATGTGTTACATACATTTATGCATATATTATGCATATATATATCCTAGGGTGGCTGTAACAAACTGCCATAAACTGGGTAGCTTAAAGATCTCATGGTTCTGCCAAGAAAGAGCCCGAATAGCCAAGACAATCCTAAGCAAAAAGAACAAAGCTGGAGGCATCATGCTACCCAACTTCAAACTATACTACAAGGCTACAGTAACCAAAACAGCATGGTACTGGCACAAAAAACAGACACATAGACCAATGGAACAGAATAGAGAACTCAGAAGTAAGACCACACACCTACAACCATCTGATCTTCAACAAATCTGACAAAAACAAGCAATGGGGAAAAGATTCCTTATTTAATAAATTGTGCTGGGAGAACTGACTAGTCATACGCAGAAAATTGAAACTGGACTCCTTACTTACACCTTATGCAAAAGTTAACTCAAGGTGGATTAATGACTTAAAACCCAAAACTATAAAAATCCTAGAAGAAAATCTAGGCAATACCAACCAGGACCTAGGCATGGGCAAAGATTTCATGACAAAAATACCAAAAGCATTGCAACAAAAGCAAAAATTGACAAATGCGGTCTAATTAAAGAGCTTTTGCACAACAAAATAAACTATCATCAGGGTGAACAGACAGCCTACAGAATGGGAAAACATTTTTGCAGAAGAAAATCTAGGCAATATGAATCAGGACATAGACATGGGCAAAGATTTCATGACAGAAAGCAATTGCAACAAAAGCAAAAATTGACAAATGTGATCTAATTAAACTAAAGAGCTTTTGCACAACAAAATAAACTATCATCAGGGTGAACAGACAACCTACAAAATGGGAGAACATTTTTCAATCTATCCATCTGACAAAGGACTAATAAACCAACTTACAAGAAAAACCCTTAAAAAGTGGACAAAGGACATAAACAGGCACTTCTCAAAAGAAGGCATACATATGGCCAACGAACATATGAAAAAAAAAACTCAACATCACTGATCATTAGAGAAATGCTTATCAAAACCACAATGAGATGCCATCTCACACCAGTCAGAACAGCGATAATTAAAAAGTCAAAAAGCAACAGATGCTGGTGAGTTTGCAGAGAAAAGGAATGCATTTACACTGTTGGTGGTAGTATAAATTAGTTCAACCATTGTGGCAAGTGGTGTGGCAATTCCTTAAAGACCTAACAGCAGAAATACCACTTGACCCAGCAATCCTATTACCGAGTATATACCCAAAGGAATATAAATCATTCTTTTATAAAGATATGTGCACATGTATGTTCATTGCAGCACTATTTACAATAGCAAAGACATGGAATTGACCCAACTGCTCATCAGTGATAGATTAGGTAAAGAAAATGTGGTACATATATACTATGGAATACTATGCAGCCATAAAAAGGAATGAGATCATGTCCTTTGCAGGGACATGGATGGAGCTGGGAGCTGTTATCCTCAGCAAACGAATGCAGGAACAGATAACCAAACACTGCATGTTCTCACTTACAAGTGGGAGCTGAATGATGAGAACATATGGACACATGGTGAAGAACAACACACACTAGGGCCTATTGGGGAGGGTTGGGGGAGGGAGAGCATCAGGAAGAATAGCTAATGAATTCTGGGCTTAACACATAGGTGATGGGTTGATTTGTGTGGCAAACTACCATGGTACATGTTTACCTATATAATAAAACTGTACTTCCTGCACATGTACCCCTGAACTTAAAATAGAAGTTGAAGACTAAAAAAGAAGTCTCATGGTTCTGAGGGCCAGAAGTAGGAAGTCAAGGTGTTGACAGGCATGGTTCCTCTTGCAGGTGTTGGGGGAGAATCTGTACCAGGCCTCCCTCCCAGCTTTTGGTATTGTCAACAAACCTTGGCTTTCCTTGGTGTGTAGCAGCATCACTCCAATTTCTGTCTCCATCATCAGCATGGTATCTTCTCTGTGTCTCTGTCTCAGTGTACAAATCTCCCTCTTTTTATAAGAATACTGGTCTTTGGATTAGGACCCACTGTAATCCAGCATGACCTCATTTTATTTTATGTCAATAAACAAAGACCCGATTTCCAAATAAGGTCACATTCCCAGATACTGGGTGTTAGAACTTAAACATATCTTTTTAGAGAACACAATTCAACCCACAATAAGGCTCAAAGACAATACAGCAAAGAAAAGCCCTTTTCAATAAATGGTGCCAGAGCAATTGGATACCCATATGCAAAACAAAACAAAACAAAACAAAAATAAAAAAACAAAAGGACCTTGATCACACCTAACAATCTACAAAAATAAACTCAGAAATGAATACAGACCTATATGTAAAAACCTAAAAGCACAAAACTTCCAGAAGAGAACATGGAAAAACAACTTTGTAACCTTGAGTTAGATAAAGGTTTGTTAGAAATGACACCAAGGGTACAATCCATAAATGAAAAAAAAAATGATGTACTGGATGTTATCAAAATAAAAAACGTCTAGCCTTTCAAAGGTATTGTTAAGAGAATAAAAAGGCAAGCTACAGACTGGGACTATATCTTTGCAAAGCATATAAATAAATTTTTGAAAAGCATCTAAAACATATAAAAGCATACAAAGTATATATAAGGGATTTGTATCCAGAAAATATAAATAAATCTCAGAACTCAATAATAAGAAACAACCCAACAAAAAATGGACAAAACATCTGGAAACAGCATCAAAGCAGATATATGGATGGCAAATAAGCACATGAGAAGATGCTCGACATTATTTGTCATCAGGGTATTGTAAGCTAAAGCCACAGTGAGATGCCACAACTCTCCTGTTATAAAAAGTCCAGACACACCAAGTGTTGTTGTGAATGTTAAAAAAAGGAAACTTTCCCTTATCGCTAGTGGGAATAGAAAATGGTAAAAACACTTTGGAAGGCAGTTTGGCAGGTTTTTTTTTTTCCTCTTAAAGCATATACCTACCATATATTCCATCCATTCCACACCTAGGCATTAACCAAGAAGAGGAAATATATGTCCGTGTGAAGACTCACACATAAATGTTCATAGCAGCTTTGCTTACAATAGCCAAAAACTAAAACTAGCCGGGCGAGGTGGTGGGCGCCTGTAGTCCCAGCTACTTGGGAGGCTGAGGCAGGAGAATGGCGGGAACCCGGGAGGCGGAGCTTGCAGTGAGCTGAGATCCGGCCACTGCACTCCAGCCTGGGCGACAGAGCAAGACTCCGCCTCAAAAAAAAAAAAAAAAAAAAAAAAAAAAGCCAAAAACTGCAAACAACCCAATTATCCATCCATATGCAAATCAATAAACAAATTATCCTATAGCTATACAGTGAAATGTTACTCAACAACAAAACCCAATAAACTATTGATGTATACAATGACACTGATGAATATCAAAATAATTGTGAGTGAAAGAGGTGAGATCAAAGAAAAAAGTATCTATTGCATGATTCCATTTATATAAAAGTCTAGAAGATACAAACCAATCTGTAGTGATAGAAAGCCTATCAATAGTTGCTTGGGGTTGGAGAGGAGTAGGTCAGGATGGGAGGGAGGTGTTACAGAGGGGCAGGAGAAAACTTTTGGGGGTGACAGGTATACTCACCATTTTGATTGTGGTGACGGTTTCATGGGTGTACACATATGTCAAAACTTATCAAATTCTATGCTTTAGATATGTGCAGTTTATTATACCTCAGTAAAAATTTAATATAATTGACCTTTTATTGAGTTCAATTATACCTCAATGAAATATATATATTGAATGCTTCTTATACATCAGATATTTTGCTAGATGTTTTCATGAAATATTCATTTACTTCTGAAAGTACTTTGTGGTAGGGAGAGGGCTGAATTTCAAAGAATAATAATATATCTATGGAAATAAGAATATATTCTATAATGAAGAAAGGGAGTGGAAGAAAGGAAATGATGAGTGGAACCAAATGTGATTTCCTGGAGTAAGAAAAAGAGGCAGGGTATTAAAAAAGGAAAAGACAATATGACAGATTGTATTTTTCAACAATGGGTAACGTTATTTCTTACAACATAGATCTAACTCTGACACTCTTCTCACTGAGAGGTGGAGCCCACATTCCCTCTTCTTCAATATGGGAAAGCTTGTGACTGCCATAGAGGTAATGCTACATGACTTCTGAAGTCACGAAAGGTGATTTAGCTTCTGCTTAGTTTTCTTGTGATGTTTATACTCTTGTAACTCACCCTCCATGCTGGGAGGATGCCCAAGCAGCCATATACCAAGGTTTGGCTGACATTTCCTCCATTTGATGTCCTCGTTGATAGTCAGTGTCAACTACCAAGACGTGGGTGAACGAACAAATGGATGTGTCAAGTCACAGCCCATGAATCACCCTCAGCCTTTGACCTTTCCCGGCTGAGACCCCAGACACCATGGAGCAGAGACAAAGTGTCACAAAGTGTCAGATGCACCCTTTCCAAATTCCTGACCCACAGAATCTATGAGCATAATAGAATGGTTATCATTTTCACCAGTTTTTTTAATTAACATTTTTTTATGTACCAGCAATGGTAACTGAAACAGGTGATAGGAAAGTAGAGGAAGAGATGGAAATAACAGTAAAAAAGACCAAGGATCCAGTCCTCCCAAAAGATTAGAGAAGATTCAATGGGTAGTTGTACCAATTTTTGAGAGCGGCTACTCTCAGAGAAGTGATCTAAGACTTTCTGGGATAGGAGATAGAGCACTTGGCATCATAGGCACCAGGAAGGTGACCACAGTAGCTAAAGCAATAGAGTGGAAGAAACTCTCTCATCATCGGTCAACTTATCATCCTTATAAAACCAACAGTGTGGCCAAACAAATGAGGTAGGATTTGCCAGCTTCCTGTCCGAGGAAGAAAGATGTAAGAAAAATTGTTTTGGATTGGCGTTATAGTTTATTACATAGTGTGTAAATTAGTATTCATGTATATTTTTGCATAACGTGAATCACAAGAGACAAAAAAGTCACTAGAAGGTTATTTTAAAAGAGGACCATGACTGAGCTCCAAGATGGCTGAATAGGATCAGCTCCAGTCTACAGCTCCCAGCGTGACCAACACAGAAGATGGTTGATTTTTGTATTCCCAACTGAGCTTTGAAGAGAGCAGTAGTTCTCCCAGTATGGATTTTGAGATCTGAGAACAGACAGACTGCCTCCTCAAGTGGGTCCCTGACCCCCGAGTAGCCTAACTGGGAGACACCTCCCAGTAGGGGCTGAATGATACCTCATACGGCCAGATGCCCCTCTGAGACGAAGCTTCCAGAGGAAGGATCAGGCAGCAACATTTGCTGTTCCACAATATTTGCTGTTCTGCAACCTCCACTGGTGACACCCAGGCAAACAGGGTCTGGAGTGGACCTCCAGCAAACTCCAACAGACCTGCAGCTGAGGATCCTGACTGTTAGAAGGAAAATTAACAAACAGAAAGGAATAGCATCAACATCAACAAAAAGAACATCCACACCAAAACCCCATCTGTAGGTCACCATCATCAAAGACCAAAGGTAGATAAAACCAGAAAGATGGGGAGAAACCAGAGCAGAAAAGATGAAAATTCTAAAAACCAGAGTACCTCTTCTCCTCCAAAGGATCACAGCTCCTCGCCAGCAACGGAACAAAGCTGGA